>NC_046161.1:14207440-14454360 GCF_011064425.1 Rattus rattus | reverse complement strand
CTGCCCCACTGTGGCCCACATGCATATACAGGCATCCAATTAGACAAGATGGATGAAGCAAAGAAGTGCAGGCCGACAGGAGCCGGATGTAGATCTCTCCTGAGAGACACAGCCAGAATACAGCAAACACAGAGGCGTATGCCAGCAGCAAACCACTGATTTGAGAATAGGACCCCCCGTTGAAGGAATCAGAGAAAGAACTGGAAGAGCTTGAAGGGGATCGAGACCCCATATGTACAGCAATGCCAAGCAACCAGAGCTTCCAGGGACTAAGCCACTACCTAAAGACTATACATGGACTGACCCTGGACTCTGACCTCATAGGTAGCAATGAATATCCTAGTAAGAGCACCAGAGGAAGGGGAAGCCCTGGGTCCTGCTAAGACTGAACCCCCAGTGAACTAGACTATTGGGGGAGGGGTGGCAATGGGGAGGATGGGGGAGGGGAACACTCATAAAGAAGGGAGAGGGAGGGCATGTCACTGGAACCGGGAAAGGGAATAACACCAAATGTATATAAGAAAACCTGCTAATTAAAAAAAAAGATTCTGCTCTGTGTATATACAGGTTGTTATTAATGTTCTGAAGGGATGGATAGTACCAGGCTTTGTATGTTTAAGTGGGAAATTATATCTTACCAATTGGATCTAAGATTACTGTGTTGTGTGTTCTTTTATGTGAGGGTTTGAGTGTAGGAAAGTGTGCGGCTGGGCTGTGTTTCCACCA
The DNA here is from genome assembly GCF_011064425.1 of Rattus rattus. Lineage (NCBI taxonomy): Eukaryota > Metazoa > Chordata > Mammalia > Rodentia > Muridae > Rattus > Rattus rattus. The sequence continues at coordinate 14,453,634 of NC_046161.1, read as the reverse complement.
AGATAATCTAGCAGATATCTGGGCACTGCGGTGTGGGCCCAGCAGGGTAAAAGACCAACAATACTTTTTATTATTTTTATATTTTTACAACAACAGATGGCGACAACCATTCTGGAAATCAGTCTGGAGGTTGCTCAGAAAATTGGTCATTGAACTACCTGAGGACCCAACTATACCTCTCTTGGGCATATACCCAAAAGATGCCCCTACATATAACAAAGACATGTGCTCCATTATGTTCATAACAGCCTTATTTATAATAGGCAGAAGCTGGAAAGAACCCAGATGCCCTTCAGCAGAGGAATGGACACAGAAAATGTGGTACATCTACACAATGGAATATTACTCAGCTATCAAAAACAATGACTTTATGAAATTCAGAGGCAAATGGATGGAACTGGAAAATATCATCCTAAGTGAGGTAACCCAATCGCAGAAAACACACATGATGTGCACCATTGATATTGATAAGTGGCTAATAGCCCAAATGCTTGAATTACCTAGATGCACAGGACACATGATTTTCAGTGCTCAATGATTCTAACTGTAAGTTATGGCAGTAGAACAAGTATACACACCTAGAAGGCCTTTACAGGGAAGAGGGGCAGCTGGACTTCCTGGCAGAGCATGGTAGCCAGGAGTGCAGGTCCTCCCAGCGGGGCAGCTGCTCAGTCCACGTTTGGTTTTCTTCACGTTTCTGATATTTGCTGCAGTGTTCTGGGAACATGAGGACTTGGCTCCGGGAGGATGAGATAGGGATGTTTCATACGACACTGCAACCACATCCTCTCCAAAAATTTTTGGACAGTTTTCGATCATAAATGTTACCAGAGAAATCTGTTAAAAGAGGGTGAACACGGAGTGTCTCTGTTAGTTTTCCTGGCTGCAAATCACATTTTCCTTATTAGTCTTGGAGGAAAAAATGTGCAGTTCAAAATTCTGAGATAAAGATAGCTGTTAGAAAGTATAGGGGCTGGCTTTGTCATAAATTTAAAAGACTGTGAGATCAAACGTACAAGTGTGGTCATCACAGTGCAATGTTATATAAGAGGATGATTTCCAGGTTCTATATTGTGATGGCCAGTATGTGATGCATACTGTCCACTGAAATAGCTTTGGTTCCATTTGATACATCCATGTGTGAGCATGATTGTAAGAATGCTCTTAGAAAGGCAGAACTATGGAGGGAAATGCGGGCCCCAGATTACTGAAAGTTCCCATGGGCTGCCTAAAAAGCCAGAGACAGTCACACCCATCTGAGCAGTTACATTCCCATGTCTCAGTACAGTGCAATGGTAACAGCTGCATCAATATCTCACTGTAAGTGTCATTTCTTCATATATCCTTAATTAATTACTTAATCTTGAAACAGCGATGACTTAGTGGAGAAGTAATGGTAACTTCTTGATCTTATGGTTCATTATATTGGGAGGTATTTCAAATAAGTTCTTCTTGGAGGAAATGGGATAATTATGGATCTTCAATTGCAGGTACTTAGGGACCCTAACTTTTACTCCTGATCTTTGATTCTACACAATATGAGGAATATTATTGTTTCTTAGTTGGGCTGTTTTACATGATCCTTAGAGGTCCAAGGACAATTGGTTATTTAATAATGAATCAGAAACTCAAATGCTTAGGAATCAATATAACCATTCGATCACAATATTATATACATTTTGATATTTCATTATAGTATTGGAAAGGTGGCTAACAGAGAAGGTATACTCAATCACTTCTCTAAACCAATCATAACCAGCATCCAGAGCCCAAGGGTATATTTACTCACATTAATCAGGAGTCCTAATGACCATATCTGATTAAAGCAATCCAAATTGCATTGTCTCTGTTTTGTTGGGGAAACCACCTTGAAAGCTAGTAGAATTTCACACATTCTACACTGATTCTATCAGAATTAAGTCTGTTTTGCTGACCCAATATCCAGAATTGTTACTTTTTATATCATTTCACAGCATTTGTTTTCACTGGGTGAGTCTAGGATATTCTAAATGACTACTAAAGACTGAGTCACTGAGCTCAAATACCCATTTGTGTTTTAGTTAAAATTCACTAATGATTCCTTCCCCGCAGAAGAACTCCGTTCAAAGCTGTACTTACTTTACAAAATGAAACAATACCAAAATCAAAACAATCAACCACCACAACAAAATAACCCTGATTCTCAGGATAATCCTGTTTTCCCTTTTTTATTGTAAAGGCTTATCAAAGCTAGGCATTACCTTTTTGGCAATGTCTTTTGGCCTTCCATTATTGCAGGAGCTGGGCTTGAATAAGAGGCATGGGGCTATCCCAACAGATAGATGGTAAGAAGACATTTCAGTAACAGGAGAATTACTTTTAATTTCATATAATATTTGAAAAAATTGCCTCAGAAGCACAACATTTGCAGGTGGCAATTTATCTAAAAGACTGAACATAGAGAGAGTTATTTTTAAACAAGTACACTCAATTTCTAAATATGAATGAAGGGAACAGTGTGATAGAATCGATTGCTCGATTCTCTGAAAATAAGATGAAAGAATTTTTACTCAATTATTGCTTGAAATATTTATGCAATTCAGAAAAAAAGACAAATCAAATTAGAATGTGAAGGTAAGATAATAAGCCTGGGCTACTGTAATTCCCTCGGTAACACACACTTCTCTTTTGATAGTGTCTTTTCTGTTTGTGAACAATTGAAACGTTTTGTTGTTTGTCAATGTTTTTAGTAAATATTTCTGTGATCTATTATCTCTAATGTGTAAGCAAATATTACTTGTATTTTGTTGATGTTGTTCACAGAGTTTGCCAACAATTACCTCTGCACTGCAGCTAATTTCTCTTCCTCATCAACTTTTTTCGTTACAGCAATCCACTCATCATACAGTTTTGAGGTCATCAGACTTCCTTCGATGTTTTTTAGGAAGTCCTTAAAAAGAGAGGACAATTATTTCATGGAAAAAAATTAATCACGGAAATTATTCAAAATGCATTCAACTGTAAATTTCACATTAATTCTAACTTCCTTCACAGCTCTCCAAATTTCCCCTACTTAGAACGTTCCACGATATATTGGTTCAGTAAGTTTCATCTATTCAAACTAGAAACCAAAGAGTAGATTTTCAGATTTACTTGGACTATAGAAACAACTTTCCTTAGCTCAACATTCCTCTAGTGGACAGCTGAGCAAGCTAGCACATATAGGCAACCAATACATCAGCTTGAAAACTATTTTAAATGAGAGAAACATACAATTATGGTAACCACAACAAAAGCAACCATAGAAACTATTATCTGATTTCTCAGGAGCAGAAAACCATGTCTTGTACTGGAAGCATGGAAGAACGTGTGGTCAGGGTACGTACAGAATGCCCTGCCCCTATTTCATTAAACAAGTGTGACTCCTAACTCTATTTAAATTTTTAATGAATATTCACAGATAATACAGCCTTGCCCATCAAAAAAGTTCTCTTTGCAATGGTTGGAGACTGTGAGCAAAAACTACAGCTGTTGAAGGCACAATGAACAACATATCCTGGGCTCTGAGCCACAGTTTATACACATACATACTCACTCCTGAACTGGGGCTCTGTGCATTGGTTAAGAGAGTCACAAAGATTGTTTACCAGAGGATAAGGACATTTGCTTTGAGATTGGGTCTCCTAGAAATGAGGGGAGGGCTCACATTTGATAACCGAAAAATAGCATTGCTTAAATAATTTCTGAACAAACATCATCCACATCATCAACACTAACACAGGAGACTTTGAGCTTACCATATTTCTCTCCTGCGTATCTATTGTCACTCAAGTGAATACAAAGAGAAGAGCACTAATCCCATAGACTCAGGAATCCTGAGGGGGGATGATGGAGGGACTTTCCCTACCTTAAAGATCCAGGAAACTACGTGCACTGATTGCTTGTTCATGTCCACCTCTTCTTCTGAATCCAATTTGTCTTTTATTGTTTGGCACAATGTTATACTCGGACGTACTAGAAAGACACCCTCGGTTGTGGGCCCTTCCCTTTTTAGTAGGGACAGCATGTCCTGAGAAGTAGATACGGAAATATCTGTCAGACCTTGTGCAGCACAGAGCATTATTGGCTCCGTGAGAACCAGACAAATGGTGTGCACAGGTGCAGTTCAAGTACTTGCATGGACACACAGGACCTCAAGCTGGTTTGGTGCCTCAATCTTTTGTTGTAAACATACAACCCTAATGTTAATCCTTAAAGTTCAGGCAACATTGCTTTTCATCACATTTATAAAATTGTTAAGGGATTAAATCCAGCATTTCCAATAGATCATTCCTGAATAACCCTCTCTCATCTTCCTGTTTGAAAGCCAATGATTTGAGACACAATTTTTACTCCACATGGAGACAGAAGTGAAGGGGTCAGGTATTTAAGAAGCAGGATTTTTGTCTTAGGAGAGCCAGAGAAGAACCATAGGAGACATACCAGAATTGCCGAGGGCAGGTTGCCATCCTGACAAATGGAACTGAGTTCTCTTCCAAACAGTTTTCCTCCATTGTTAACTTTTTGGGTGGTGCATATTTGGTCTGGGCGAGGCACACAGATGCTGTGCCACCATGATGATGCAGAAGTCCTTTGTTTCTTTAGAGTCTTTTCCTTCATATCTGATCAGGAGTTGAGATCATTACATGGGATAATACAATTTATAAAGATCTTTTACAAAACTAATTTCAATTACAAAATGTCCCTATTTATAGGTTAATAATTCTGTTGTGTTTATGCAGCCTTCTTCCCATATAACCTACACTGTTATTAATCTTAGTGATGTCTCTAAGACATGGTCTAAAGTTCTCTAGGTGGAATTCCCACAAGATGATGCTGTCTTACTCCACAGTGCATCATGAAATACTAGACACCTTGGTTGAACAAGCTCCCTGAAATATGTATAGACTATTGCTTCAGTAGTCACATCCATTTTCATTGATGTCCTGCCTTTATTCACATTTAAAAATTTTCTGTTTACTTCAAATGTCCTAGTAAAAGTCTTTTTATCCTTTGTTTTTTGTCCAGCATTTTGAAGAACCATTGTAAAGTTATTTTAACAGCAGCATGTCCCTCCATGAGAAAATATCTATGACTATACATTTTAGTGTAAGAATACAGCTGAAATCCTAGGTTCTTTTTCCTTTCTAAATTTTCTGTTAGAATTATAGTCCATAATAAAATTTTAAATATGTTACTCAAAAGAAGTAAATTAAAAGTAAACAAATGAGTCATATAACACAGTATAAAATAGTCTTCATTGCTTTAGAACATATTGTCTTCCTGGCTTTCTAATGCAAAATCAGGAGGGCAGAAATAACATGTAATATTATATAGACTGACAAATGTATCTCAAAGAGTTTTTTTGTGTGAGTGTGTGTGTATATGTGTTTGTGTGTGTGTGTGTGTGTATGTGTGTTTGTATGTGTGTATGTACTTACATATATATATGTATACCAAAACAAATTTCAAATTTTTTGACTCAGAATTGTTTCTGTCTAAAAGAAATGCAGGGACAAAAATGGGAGCAGAAACTGAAGGAAAGGCCCTCTTGAACTTGCCTAAACTTCTGGCCCATCCTATGTATAGACACTAAAACATGATAATGTTGCTGATGCAAAGATATGCTTGGAGGCAGGAACCTGACATGGCTGTCCTCTGAGAGGATCTTTCAACATCTGACTGAGACAGATGCAGATACTTACAGGCAACTATCAGACTGAACCCTGGTTCCACATTGGACGAATTAGGGGAAGGAATGAAGGACTAGTAAGGAATAGCAACCCCATAAGAGGGACAATAATATTAATTTACTTGACCTGAGAGCTCCCTGGTTCTTAGCTAACAACCCAATGGCATACATTGCCAGTCTGTGGCCCCTGCTACGTATGTAGCAGATCTTGTCTTGTCTGTCCTCAGGGGGAAGGGATGTCCTGGCTCCTGTGACGGCTTGACAACACAGAGAAGGGGAGGATAGATGGGTGAGGTGGGAGTATGAAGGTTGGTGGGGTAGCACCCTCTAAGAGGAAAAGGGGCAGAGGTATGAGGTTGGTTTTTCATAGGGGTGGACCAGGAAAGGAAGAATATTTCAAAGGTGAATAGAATAATTAAGAAAAAATAAAAAGACAAAATGTAAAAGAAATGAAGGTGAAAGTGGGAGGTTTCCAAGAAAAGAGAGTAAGGAGAAATTATAAAATAATTCTATCCTTAGAAAAATATTTTAAAAAAATTCAAAATGCCCAGTCTATCAATTTTAGTATCATTTTGACTCCAGATATAGGTATAAAGGATATTTTTATAGAATTTGAAGTGAGATTAGAGAATTGGCTAAAAGCCTAAATTAATTTCTAATCAACCCTGCAACAGATTATCTTTAATCCCATAAGTCTACTTTTATTATGTAGCTTTCATTGCAATAGTTTATCAAAATGCAATTCATAAGCTAATTTGGGTCTAATTATGCAATCACTTGATGGGCAACATATCAGGATCCATGGCTTAGACCTGCAATTCTCATAGGAAAAAAAATGTATACACACCGTGCTTGATATACCAATTTATGGTGCCTGGAAAAAAAATGAAACGTTCTCCCTATAACCAAGCCTAGTCTTTACATCAGAATTTAGAGTTCTGTTCATTTGGACCTGGAACATATTTTTTAGTTTTTATTTTGTTTAGTACAGTGACCCACTCCCAGGAAAGGAAATGATAGTATGCTGCGATATTTATGACAATGTAAAATGGAAACTAAGAAAAGCCACCCGAAAGAAGATGGCAGACTCACTTTTTTGCTGTTGGCTTCTGGCTGAGTTTCTGGGCCTTAAGATGAATTGCCCCTGTGCATCAGCGTTTAGATATTTCATGATCAGCCCAGGTAGGGAAGGGAAAGCGGCAAAGTTTCTTAAGTCCCGTGAACTGAAGTTCTTTTGAATATTTATCATTATAATGTCATGTGGATACTCATTTCCTATGAGAAAAAAAAACATGAATTGTAACCAATGTAAGTGAATATGGGCAAATTTTCTGATACAATTTCGAATGCTTTGCTGTATTTCTCCTCTTAATATTTCTCCTCTTACTCCTAGTCCTCTTCCTTCTTCTTCTTCTGGATAATGTAGACTGTGCACACTAGAACCTTAGAACCCTTGCAGAGACACTATAATTAAGTAAGCTGAGAACTCTAAAATCAATGATGAGAAAAATTTCAGTGTTCCACTTTCTTTACAGAACATAGACCTAGCAGTGCAATGTATTAGAGGGACTTTTGTTCTATTCTGCTCTAAAAGTTTGAAGACATGCCTGTTGGAGTATTAATATCAACAAACTTTTTATATCATTAGAATCCTACTTCACTTGTCAAGCTTAATATTAAGCAATTTAAAGATTTCACACTGTATACATAAAATAAATATGAGCACTAATTTTCTTCACAAAGATATTTCTTATATCCTATACTAGCAACTTAAAAGCACAATGAGAAGCCTAGATCAAAAAGGAGAAAACCAACCAAAGAGAAGAGGACAGCCGGAAATAATATCAGGTCTGAAATCAATTAGAAACAGATTCCATGAAACCAAGATCTGTTCTTTGAGAAAATCAACAAGACACATAAACTTAAAGTGACTAAACGTCTCAGAAATCATATGCAGATTTCCAAAATCAGAAATGAGAAGAGAAATAGAACAGAAACTGCAGATATTGAAAAAAAATCATTAGGATTTAGTACTACGATTATACTTGAGAAAACATAAAAATCTGGCCTAAATGGGATGATCAATATGCTCTTTTTTTTTTTTTCTTTATTAATTTGAAAGGGGAACAATTGTTATTCCCTTTCCTGGGAATGGGACCAAATATCCCAACAGAGGCAAACCCCATTCCCTCCCCACTATGTGTCTGTTCCCATCCCATCCTCCCCAATTAGACCCCCAACAATCATGTTCTTTGGGGTTCAAAGTCTTAGCAGGACCAAGGGCTTCCCTTCCTGAGAGACAAAGGTGCTCTTAAATAGGCTATTCATTGCAGCCCACTGAATGAGAATGGGACCCCCGTTGAAGGAATGGAGCCAGGGTCAAGAGTCCATGAATAGTCTTTGAACCAGTGGCTTAAACAGGAAGCTCTGGTTGGACTGGCATTGTTGTTCATATGGGGTCTGAACCTGGAGCCCTTTCAATCTTCAGTCTTTTTTTCTGAATTCCTCAACGGGGGTCCTATTCTCAGTTCAGTGGTTTGTTGCTGGCATTCGCCTCTGTATTTACTGTATTCTGGCTGTGTCTCTCAGGAGAGATCTACATCCGGCTCCTGTCGGTCTGCACTTCTTTGCTTCATCCATCTTGTCTAATTGGGTTGCTGTATATGTATGGGCCACATGTGGGGCAGGCTATGAATGGGTGTTCCTTCTGCTTCTGTTTTAATCTTTGGTTCCCAAAAAAAAAAAAAAAAAAAAAAAAAAGAGCATGTTCCCCATTTCAAAGGAGTGAAGCATTTTTATTTTTGTCATCTGTCTTGAGTTTCCTAATGTTTTTTTTTATTTCAGGGCAATTCAAGTTTTATCTAATAATCTCATTTATCTTTTGTGAAATGCATACCATTTCTGTGACTTTTGTGATTTTAAGTTTATGTCACTTGGATGATATTTTCCAAGTTCCAAATTTGCCTTTATGAATTTTTCATAAAGTTTCAATTTTTTTAGCTGAGTTATTCCTCTTTGGAAGGGCTTCTCTCATTCTTTCCAGGTTCTGGCTTTATAAATAAGGCTTTTAAGCTATATAGAACATAAGTGGTGCAAATTGTCCTTGTTATATGTTGGGGCATTTTTGTGTATGTGCCCAGGAGAGGTAAAGCTGGGTTCTCAAGTAGTTCAATGTCCAATTTTCTGAATAGACTCCAGACTGATTTCCAGAATGGTTGTGCTCTCAAATCTGCCAAAATTTATGTCATTTGAAGGAACATCCTCTTCATGTGTTAGAACTTCATATTTTCAGTAGTTTGAAAAGACCAGGTTTGCAAGCACACTTGGAGATCTCATATTTTTAAAACTTATTCAATCTTTTCTGATAATTCTGTTAACATTATTAATTTGGCAATAATCTTGTGTTGAAATAAAAGAAGGCAATAGATAGAGTAGCTGAGATTAAGTCAGGTTGTCTCCAGAAATCAGAATATGATCTCACATTCAGTTACAGAATTACTTGTCCTATGAGATGTCAACTGAATATTTTAAATGGATTCAGGGAAATGGCTACATTTATAATATTCATTACAAAACAATCTATATAATTTGGAATAAATAGAAAAAATTGAAGATATTACATTTTAGATTTAAACTTGTTTCTGTGCGTAAGTCTTTTGCGCACATAAATACCTGTTTACTATGTTGCACTTGGTGTGTGTGCAGGTCAGATGTGGGAATTAGATCCCCTGAAACTGGAGTTATAGACGGTTGTGAGCTACCATGTGAGTGATTAAAATCCTTGACATATTTCTCTAGCTAGGAGGATTTTCTATAATGATCACCAAATGATTTTTTTAATTGTTTTCTCTAGAAAGAAGATGCCTAAAGTTTTGTTTTGTTGGCCTTTTAAGGAAAATTCAGTTTTACAAAAAGAAAAGCACAGAAAAATTCCTGTCATTGTCAGACTGTTGCTTATGAGATGTTATCCTTTGTCTGAAGGTCATATTAGTTATTAATTATGATTTAAATGAATGACATTTTGTTTAAGTCATTTTGTTTTAGTGTTTAAGTATAAGACAAAGCATGGACACATTGAGAATTCACCAAACTCAGCTAGTCCCTCTTTAGATTACCCTGTTATTACCTTGGAGTGCTCTTGGAGTGTCCCCAGGGCATGGACAGAACCACAGTTGATACTCTTCAGTGTTCTGGAAGGCAAAAAGAACCAACCATCACAAATAAGCTGACACCGGATACTTGAAGAGTCTAGCAATTTCCTTTACTTTTCATATCTAGCTCTCTAGCAGGGAAATTATTTAGACCAGTATTAATGATATGTCTTCTGAACACAGGTTTGAGCAAACAGGAGTGATTTCAGGAGAAAACATTTGGGTACTTGCCTTACCTCTTGGATGGAGCCTTGATCTACTGATCCACAATTAAATAAGAAGTTGCATTCAGCCATTAGCACTAACCAAGACAAATATTATTATGTAATTTCTTACATCTGTGCATACTGATCGAGGAATATTCCACCTTAACTTAACATGAGCACACAACCTAGTGCTCACAGATGCATATATTCACTGGTGACTATGATGACTTTAGCAAAGGAATATTTGAAAGATATGATAACTTAGAGAACAGTGAACAAAATAGTCAAATTCAGAGAGTCTTTGAGGGTACCTAGAAGGGAAAACTGCTTTTGGTTTTCAATGTGAGATTCCTGTCTGTGGAGACGAAGGACATGGGTCTATTCTGGAAAATAGATGCAATGCTGGAAAGAAGGTCTAGAATGTATTCACTGCACAAAGTGTTATGTATCCATTGGAAACGATCATCGGAATAGAACATTCTGTTGAATGATGAGCACCACCCAGGAGTGGCTCTAACCAGTATTGTTAATTTTATTTTCTTTTAGACTCCTATTTAAAACCAATGACATTGCCCCATATAGATTTTAAGTATTATACTGGAGACAAAAATCATACAAGCAGACACACCACCAACTACCCATCCACACCCCAACATACACAGAGAGGTGATAATGAAGCAGGAAGAGAAAAAGTGTGAGAGAGAGTGGGAGCAAGGGAGAGGGAGTGGAGCATAGAGAGAGACAGAGCATCATGGAGATTCTCATTTTACAAACTCACAGAAAGTGATAGACACGGACACACAAACCCATTGCATCACTCATACATACACAGTTAAACAGAGATACACATGCACATTTCAAAATAGAAAAACAAAGATATATACACATATGTATGCAGAAAGAATATAGAAAAACAGATGCATTCATTAAAGACTTATTCAAAGTTAAAAATAAACACACCGGAACATGTATGCTTACACCTTCAGACAGAGAGATAAAAACAAGAAGAAATGGGCAAGACGACAGAATTATATACCAAATAGGGAGCATAGTCTAATTTAAAAAAAAAAAAGAAAGAAAAAGAGAAGCAAAGACGAAAGAAAACTCTTCCCTGTAACATTGGTATCCGTTAAATTAGGTGTGAGCATATGACAAATTAATCACCATTTAGTATAAATTTTATTATCTAGTGAATCTAAACATATAGCTCAAATCATTAGGCTATGAGTTCATTAAATCACATAAAACTAGACACGAATTCAAGAAAAAATGTCACTCAAAGGACTATTATTATGTCTTTGATAACTTCAGGTTAAAAAGGTAGCATTTGTCAAATATGATATATCAGTGTATAGTGATCATATTTCTGCTGTATATACACATTTCCACATATGTGAATCTCAAAAGCAAAGTTCCATTTTAACTCAAAGTAGACTGAAAGTAACTTACATGTTTTCTCATCATTGGCAGTAACTTGCTGATTATGTCATTCACTGTATCGAAGTTTGTTGCTGTTACATATAGAGGCTATAGAACGTGCAGAGAGAAAAAAATGCTTTAAAATAACGTGAAAGCTCATGTACAAATTTACTATGATCTAATCTTTGTTGATAACTTATACTCTGTAACGACTCCTCTAACATGTAACTTATTTTCTTCCCATATGTCTGGAAGACACTCAGGATAACATATTTATCTGAAAATTGAGAGCTTGGGTACTGAGAAATCAAACATGACTGTCACAGGTTGTATAAGATAAAGGGTGACTGAGACGCCATGCGTGCTAGTGCTAAGCATCCTGATTTTTCTTTAAGTATGGCATAAGGTAGTCATGGAGGGCTCTTAAAAAGAGAGAAGAGACATTTGCTACCTCCCAATTGGACTTCCATCATTAGACCCTACTTCCATGTGCTACATGTGCACAGTTCTAGGGAAATGAGGATGAGAAGCAGCACAATTATTTTTATAACAATTCAAATTAATGAGCACTCTTCTCATATCAGGGTTGTAAATATTAAAATGGTATACAGATACTCTATATCTTGTACTCTCTTGTTGAAGTCTTTTAGGATGTTAGATCTAGAAATCCAAAATATATATTTTACAGACAAGACTCCATTTCTTAACACACCCATGTATAACCAAGGGTCTTGTACTATTAGCTCTCTACTGCCTCTTATATTTAGAATCTGCTCCAAAAACCTAGGAAGACAGCAAGAAGGACATAGCATGAAATCAAAGTGTAGTAGTCTGAGAAAAAACCACTGATGTACTGGAAATCTAATACATAACCAGACAGTGAGTAGATAAGTATATTTTTATGAAGTTAGTTTCTACACTGTCAGATATCTGTGATAAGGATTTTAAGTGTCTAGGAAAGAGTCCCTTCAATAAGAAACACAGCACAGGTTCTCTCTCCCTATCCATAACCATAACCTTGAACAGAGACTGAAGGAAACCACTTCACAAGCCATCTCTTTCACAGAGGTTTTATATGTTATTTTATTATTATTTTTTATTAATCAACTGCTTGGCATAACCTCTTACTTTGAAAATTATGAGTGTTTGTGTATGTGTGTGAGTGTGCCTCTGCATGTGCATGTGCTTTTGTGTGTGTGTGTGTTCTGTTGTTTGTTTGTTTGTTTTGTTGTTTATGTGTTTGTTTGTGTGGTTCTGAAGATTCATCGAAGACCCTAATGTTACATGTCAGTTTAGTAGAAGTTTATGAAAAGGACACCTTACCCTAACTCATTTTGCATCTAGTTAGGCAGAAACTAACAATTATGCAAAAGCATCTTAGAATATGTAAAAAACAGCTCGGATCTTGTAGTTGTAATGTAACATGAAAGTAACCAATTTAAGGTTTTGTTCAGAATGTAAAATTAATCATCTATGGATGAAAATGTAGATCAGGGCTCAGAAATCATACATAATAGAAGGAAATTCGCACATGTAAGATTCCTTCTTACACCAACATGGTTCAATGAAATATGTGCATCCATTCAAAACCATATACACACAGGAACACAGACACATATACACACATGCACACAAACACACACACACAAAGTTAGACGGAAATACAGTGAGACACAAACACCCACACACACAACACACAATGTGAGCATAGCACATTAAGGAAAAGTAAAGCTTCTGATATTTTGTTGAATATCTGAAATATCTGTGTAATTTTAAGATAAAAAGTTTTATTATAAATAATTCCACACATGACATAGGGTAACTATTTGTATAGGACTTTAATTCAAATTATGGTAAAAAATTTTGTTTTCAGACCATTAGAAACATATCAATGTTTAATAATGATTGCAAAGATGTGTACATCTCTTCCTGATGGTGATTTTCTTTACAAAACAGACTTCAAGACAAAGAAACTTTTCAATATAATAATTTTATAATTAACATTTTAAAAGCATGAAGATGAAAATATAATGGGAAGCTTTATAATACATGTTTAAATAATTCTTGACTCATGATGAACCTCAGAAATGTAAGGCATTCTTAGATCATCAACCTTACAATAGTTCAATTGTTCCTTCTCTGAGGAATAAAATGTTTTAATTGTTCAAAAATAAATAAAAATATAGCTAATATAAATATATTTGACTATATATTCAGTTAGAAATAATAACTGTAAATGTTGAAATTGCATATTAATAGACGATATGTTCAAGAGTTTGGTGATACTATTATTAACAAGGTATGAAATTCAAAACACATCATGTAGGCATGTAGTAAAATACTGTCCCCCAGTCCTGCCATATGCATTGACACAAAAGGACAATGCAGTTCTTTTCTAAACAATACTAAGGCCAAAAGAAAATATTTTATACATTGATAATTATGGCACTCAAGAGAAGGTAAGAACACGATTTGGGAAAATTTTTAGGATATCATGGTATTGTGCAGGTGATTTGGCATTTCTATACTTATATGAAATTATCAAATAAAGATATTTCTAAAATCATCTACATCAATATACCTTAAAATATAAGCAGTGTGGGAAACTACATTGAATATTAAGACTAAGATAAAAGGAAAAATTTGGCGGAAAAATCCAAACATGAAAATAGTAAAAACATTTTCCTAATTTATCCATAGAAAATCTTTACAGGTGTATCTTAAGTATAATGAAATACATTGATAATTCAAAGGATTTCAAACTATTAAAAGAAAAGGCTGAACTATTAACAGAAAATCAAAGAAAACAAATAAGAAATATGCATATATGTTAATATATAATACATATACATATATACATGAAGTATTATATATTTCTAAATACTCACTAGAGAACATGGAGAAAGAAAATAATGGAGGATATTGAAGAAAGGTAGAAGAGTGTTTTGATGATTTGATCATGTCTCTTCAAGGACAAGAAGGAAATATCATAACAGGAATGCCAGCTAAACGTAAATATTAGTAATATTCTGAACTACACAAAAGGTTTTCAGTAATTATGGTAGGATAAAATATTAAAGCATAGAGTCATAGGAGAAAATAAGTAAAAATGTTCATTTGAAAGGAATTGACTCTAAGTCACAAAAGTGTTATAAAAAGGCTATATAGAAGCCTTATATACTTATAAGAAGTATATAAAAAGGTTATATATAAGCCTTATATCTATGAAAGACATTAGGAATATTGTTCATGTCCCATGCTGAGCGTTTGCCACAGCTGAAGTCAACAGCAGAGGCAAGAGAGCATTTCCCTATGGGTCGTTCTGCTCTTCTGCTCCTCTCTGTCCTGAGAACACCAATGGTCAGCCAAGTTAGTGCTTGTTCCCTGATTTATGTCACTGAATCGAAATTTATTCTATACTATATTTAATTACTGTTTTGTATAACGTAGACCTGGTAAGAAGAAGAAATTGCTTGGTGATCTAAACTATCTTCATTGTTTTCACCTTGGTAAGTCTAGTGTAGCATCCGCAGTGACGTGTTAGAACACTGGCTCTAGGTCCATTTTATACCCATTAGCATTTAGGAAAGACAGAGATGGTGATCACTAAGCCACAGTCTTTCTGATTTACAGTAGGAAATGTCTTCAGTGCTCTACATGCTGCATAATAGTGAAATATTTCATCTGCACTAAAACCAATACTGGAAAGTAGGCAATAATTTAAGCATTAAGAAAATAGACAATTATTTAAAAGACACTTAAGTTTAACTCAGTGATAGAACTACTGAATAGTATGTGGGAAGTTGTGAGTTTTATCCTAAACACTGTACACAAAGATGAACACAGACACACGTAAACACCACACACACACACACACACACACACACACACACACACACACACACACACCACTGTTAAATTTATAAGGGTAATTTTTGAACAGAAGTTATGTGTAAAGATGCCCTCCTGACTAGATATTCAAATGAATATGAGAATAAAAAGCCATGCTTTTGTAGCTGATATTCAAATGCAGGTGAGGATGCACAGTTAGGGACATAGAGAAGGAGCACAGGATGAAGATTAGGAGCTAAAATATCACTGAGCGATTTGGTAAGGAGAGGAACTCTAAATCTTTATGATAATCTTATATAACAAGAATGGTTTACTAGTCATAAATATTTTAAAATATATAAGGAATAGTGGAAACAACACAAAGGCTATATATAAGCAATAAGGCCTCTGGAGGGGGCAGTTTAATTGTAGTAATAATACCTCATGGGAATGATTTGCTGTGGAAACTACTTTATTCAATTTTCACTGATTTAACAAAAATTATTTCCTGTTTTCAGACCACTGGTACATGAATCAGTGTTGTTTCATGTTGTTACTACACGTCACATATGAGAGTCCTATGTGTGCATGGAATACAGATAGAATATCCACACACTAATGCCTACATTCTCTACCTGTCCCTCCCTCCGTCACTTCCACTCTCCCCATCAATGCACTTCTTATGTCTCCATCGTCCATTACTTTACAAACTGTCTCTCTCCTAATCATGAACCCGGAATATCAGTTTTCATATGTATTCACATACAGTGTCACAGTGTGCAATGTCCTCAGTGGATATCTGCAGGGATAGATCTGTTTTGTTCTGCTTCTTCGCATCACGAATGGATCTGTCAAATGCAACAAAACATAAAGTACAGCAAAATTAATTAGTAGCTTATTTCAAGCTAATCCCTGTTAATGGTGTTTTTCAGAATCATCTTAACTTTCAATACAAGAAAATAAGTTCAGCAAAGTTCATTATTTGACTGGTGAATTCTCAAAAATGTTTCAGAAACAACAACATGGTCAGGTAATAATAGTACATTGACCTAAATAATATAGCCAGTCCTGAAAATGATGCATCTGAAACAAACAGAATAGTAGAAATCTGCTTTACCTCAAATGAGGAAGCAGCCGATGGTTTGAATATGCATACTAGAGTGACATCTACTTAGTGAAATTTAAGTTAAGACTTGAGAGTAGTGTTTACTCCAGTACAAAGAATAAATAATACATGAAGAACTTCCCCAAAATTAAATAAAATAAGCAATGGAAAGGAGAATATGAAGCATTATCCATTCATCACCTAATTAACAGCTGATTTTGAGACAGACTATGAAATATATACATATATATACTTTTTTTAAAACAAAACTAAAACACATACTACCATTCCTATGTCACCAAGGCATTAAAATACGAACATAAGTAAAATACCTTTGTAGAAAGAAGTACCACCAAATGGTCTCTTCCATGGAACTGTAAAGTTGAAAAAATTAGAGTTGTGATAAGTGGTAAGATTTCTAAGGTTATTATGTATAAAAATATCTTAAGTTTGTGGCAATTAATTATGGTATAGATGTATTTGGTAGTCTCCAAATGACTCCACTTCTTAACGACCCATCTTTTTGGAATGGAAATGCTGTCATTTGATACTTTACCATTCCTAAATATAATACTTATCATATTCTATAAGGGAGAAACACTAAGCATTAAATCACCATCTTTAGAATTTTTTCCAGAGGAGTAGAAAATATTCAGAGAACAACCAAAGGTGTTCTTCTCTTTTGTCAGAGTCTATGACAAATGCTTTTCCATGTAAAGAGCAAACCCATAGAGCTTAGAATTCTCATAAAACGTTTGTTTATGCTATCTGAGTCAACTGTGTGATGACACTAAGAGTTTGGACAGAAGAAGGAAAAGGGCTCAAATTTGGGGTGTGCATGAACTTTTCATGTAGAAAAGAAATTTGAATTTCAGTGTATGCTTGTCTAGAGCAGAAGGTATATGCTACACAATCCCTTTGATTTCCACAACTGCACTCAAGATAATATCAATATGCCATGAGCACATCTTTTCATGAAAATTAAGAATGCAAATTTGAAATTTTCCTTAACTCTGCAAATTATACCTGACTCTGACGGTCTAATGACACTAGTCCTTTTTAATTGACTATAGACAACAGTGATAATCTGCTACACGGAAATTTAAATACTTGTGTATTTGCCTAATAATGCGTTCAAGATGTCCTACATGCTTCCGCATCTACACAATGGCTGGCAGGTAGACCAGACCATCCTTTCGGAGGAGGACTGCGTGGTCGTCATTTGCTTTGGAGGCGTCGGAGGCCCCACTTGCATGAAGATGGACGAAGTTCTGTACAGCATCACCGAAACAACATGGAAGATAGTGAGAGATCTTCCTCATCTTGTATGAGTTCTGTTTGGATAACCCAGCTGTCTTAAAGCAAATGGTGCTGGTGTGGCTTGTGCTCTGTGGCATCCTCTCTGACTCTCCGGAGTCTGATGGGCCTTTCTGCCTCCAATATGAACATCCACTGTACTTGGACAGATGACCTGATGAACATACAACACTGCAACCTGCTCTGCCTGCCCGAGAACTACCGGATGAAGTACTACTATCATGGCCTCTCATGGCCCCAGCTCTTCCATTTGCTGAGATGAAAGGTTGGGAAGATCGTGGGTTTATGTTCTGGCCAAAAATGGAAAGGATCTATAATGTGTCACTCATGGATTTTATCTCACACCAAGGCTGTAAACACTCCCACTGGCACTTTGGCCTGGCCAAAGCTATTGAGCCAGACCTCCCAGGCCGTGATGGAGGAACTAGCGTAAGTATGTCTCCTGCATGCCAGGAGGGCAACAGGTAGCTTGCACCTCTATTCACAGCCCTGAACTTCCAGGTTAGTGAGGTGGAGCCCAAGTACTATGGCAGATGAGCTGAGAAGGCAGCTGGTGCTGAAGAAAGGCAGACATGTGGCTTTGGGTTCCAGGGAGAATCAGGGTATCACACTTCCTGGTTCCGAGAGGCCTGTCAGCAGGAGAACCTGGCTTGAGGTGACAGTGGCAGTGATGGCAAAGATAGCACTGATGTCCAAGACAGCTTGCAAACCTTGGGGTCCGCCTCTTAGGACCTGCTTGAGCACAACAGGTCCTTGTATTTTAGTCACACTGTTCTTGGGAACCTTGTTCTGCAGTCCTGTGACCCAAATGGCTATCCTTTCGATGCTTAGCAACCTTCTGCATAACCTGTGTGATCATGGGGGCACACCTGGACACAGAACCTGTTGTGCGGGAGTCAAGGAGGCCTGAGGACTGTCGTGCATTGCCTTTCTTGGCTTCTTCATGCAGCCATCAGATTCTGTTCAGTACTGTACTGGTTCTGTATATCTTGCAGGTTTCCAAACCCTGGAATGCTAAACAGGAAGTGGGGACAACTTGAGAATACCCCAGCGTTCTGCCTTTGCCATTGTTTATCTGGGTTTTTTCCTTGGAAGCACCGTCAAGCTGTCCTCATGCCCTCTCCCTTGTGGGGAGTTACCACTCTTGCTTTCTGTGAGACTGCCTGGCCTTGCCTCCTTCCTTTGAAAAGAATGTTCCTTTACTAGGAGGAGATGGTGATGGGTTCTGGACTAATTTTGAGGCAAATTTGTAGATCTTAAGGAAGGAGAAGCAGAAATTGCTATCTCTAACCTGAACAAATAAAATATAAGGAGAAAAAATATCAAAAAAAAAAAAACCTACAAACCCAAAAAAAACTAAAACAAGCGAAACAAAAAACCAAAAGCACCTACCTACATGGAAATGGATATAATGAAAAGTATAGAAATCTAGGATCATCATAGAAGGGAAAGTTGGTTGGCATCCTGTATAATCAGACTAAAATTGACTCTATTTTGCAAACATTTTTTAGGATGATGAAAGCATTTAGTGAAAAAGGTTACTAGATAGATACACACTCTTCAAAAGGTCACCAATAGCCATAATGATTATTGTTTTCTAACTGGAGAATATTAGAATGAATATGCTCATTCACTGGGATGAATTACACTCCATTAATTTGACCCCAATTTCTGAAGTTATCATCTTGTGATCACGGTCGAACTCTAGTTCTTACGAAGGTGGCAACAACATGTCCCATTCGGCCAGTATAGGTAAAATGGACTTGGAAGCAGCATGTTATCCTTACCTGATCATCCCACTTCTCCACCAATCCACAGGTAAGCCAATGGAATGACATGTTTTATCTTAAATTTCTTCTTATTCCTGTAAAGAGAATCAAATATCTGTTAGTTTCATTTGCATTGTAGTTGGAATTGTGGTAAAACCCAGTTCTTCCTGCTCCAGGGCAAAAAAGGACACATCCATTGCTAAATCTAAGCACAGCGGCATTTACAGAAAGCCACCTATTTCAATATGTCTTACCTTGATTTAGTTAAGGAGTAACTATTTTGCTTTGTTTTTCCCCCAAAATACACAAAGGAAATTATTTCAAGATTTTTTTTATTTTAATTAATTACATGTAAAAATCTTTCCAGAAAAAACAAAACAAAACAAAACTAGCTCCTTTACAAAACCCACAACATACATATCACACAAGTAACCACAAAGGCGATCCTTTTTTCCAATAATTTAGCTAAATAATAAGAATAATGTCTTCCTATCAAGCATTCTGATATTATTAGAGGTGTTTTTAAGAAACAATAATCTTTGAAGCATAAATTTTCTTCTTTTGTCATTCTTTTTCTGAGTAATTTGCTCTCTAAGAATTCTACATTAAAATACAATGCATTTGATGATTTTTTTGGTCACTTTCTCCTTTCCATTCTATCTCCTGACAGATCTCCTCCCCACACTCATGTTTTTTTGTGTGTGTGTGTGTTTTCTTAATGATGGACCTAATATTATCTGGTGCATTTGCTGTATAAACTTAGGTATTGAACTTTCTTTCGAATACTCGTGAGCTAATATGTGTCTACATAACTGAAGATAATGACTCCCTTCTCAAATTCAGGGGACAGAATATCACAAGAATAAATCATGGTTCATAAACCCTGTATATAAACCTTTAATATTCAAAACATGGGAAGACTAATTGCACTACAGAGAAAGATGTAACATGCTATAGTCCAAATACGAGCCATCATGTAACATTTACTTCAAGATATACATATACACAATGAGACATTTATATTTACATTTTACATTCATCATTTAAAAATCTTAATGTACATATATATATATATATATATATGCATATATAAAAACCAAAATAACCAAGAAGTGCTTGACCCTGAAACCCTTTAAATCAATGCCTGTTAAGAGATAATCTTCCTTGAAAATGGAAATAATGATAATCACTTCTTATAAGCTTGATAACCTTCTTTCCTTAATGTGAAACAGAATCTAAAAATAGTTTTAATTACTATTGCAACATGACAGAAGGGACCATATATACTGCCTTTAAGATACCAAACATTTGTTTCCTTTATTCTCAATACAAAGTTAAGTTCACTTCCTTATACCAACTACACTTATATGGCAAATGATCAGTTTGTTTCTTTTTACATTTCAGATGAGTTGATTACTATCTTTTAAAATAAAATGTGAAGATTTCCCACTGTGGAAAGAAAGGGAGCTGAGTAGAAAAAAACAAGAAAGATGGACAGTTAGACAGACAGCCAGTCCATTCTCTTATTTCAGCCTGCCTCAGTTAGACACTAACTACCATTTCCTGTTAAGGAGCTTATATGACTGATCAGGGTTGTAAGAAAAATGTACACAGTTGGTGTATTTATAATGTATAGAATAACTCTCACCTGAATATTTTATTTTTCTCACAATCTATGAAATGGATCTTCTGGAAAATGATTCACTGATGATCCGAAAATTTAACCCCTGCCCCCAAAAATGGAATAGACTATTTTATTGATGTCTGTCTGATAAATTCATGTACTTATGAGAACACCACTTAAGATATTTACTTGATAATATGAAGGCTATGATCATGACTAGTGGAGATTATATATGATGGGTCCCAGAAAACATCGCTATGGTCATAAATTCTAATATAACCAAGTACACAATTTCATTCAATCACATCAGTTTACTCTAGTGTCTGCAGAATCACCAAGCAAGACTCAGTGCCAGCAGTTTCCCTGGTTAGTGGAGGGATAGGAGCTGCTTCCTATCTCTTCATGCTAATGTGGAAGCTATGAGGTCAGGAGGCTTACATGTGTACCCCTTATGACCATCTATCTTGCTTCTGTAATCTATCTGTAAACACCAAGCAGAAGGCTCCTACTTATCATGAGGTTTAATACTTTATTTAGAGAATGTGTCACTGTATGGATTCACAGGCTCTCATTATAGTTAAATATTCCTAAGTTAGTTTTTAAAACATGCTTTAGAAATGTGGGCACATGCTAGCATAGTCTCATTAGTAGCTTGTAAGCTAATCTTTCACCAGATTCTAACAGCAGAGTAGTACCTTAATTAATTTTTAAATGTAAAAAAGAATGTGTCAAAACAAATTGAAGAAATATATAGGGGTAGTTCAGTAAGCATCAACTCTACTCAAAGAAGTATATGCCACTAAGGATACTTGAGAGTAAGAGAAATCTCCCCTAGGATTGTCAATTGGATTGCTTATCTAATACCAAATACACACTCCTGAAAACACAAATACAAGCAATATTATACTGCCTGAGCAGGTTATATTTAAGTATTAGAAACTGGATATATATATATATATATATCCCATGCATATCTATTATGTTTGTGTAACTTATGGTAGCTTACATATAAAATAATGTGTAAGAATAAGTAATAAAAAAATACAAAGTCATGATTTTAAAAAAGAACAAGGAGGGGTATATGGAAGAACATGGAAGAGGAAAAAGAAGGAGAATAGCGAAGTAATTATAATATCAAAAATAAAGGAAATTATAAATAGTTTTGTACCTTAAGGCCTTTCCAATGTGTAGCCTCTTAGAGTAAGGAAGGCATGATGCGTATACTTACAGTTTACTGGATACAACAAATACATCGTTGAACAGGGTCAGATATCGTTTCTTTCTTTTCCAGCCTCTTTGGATAACCGCAGCGCCTTGGCAAACCACGGTTCGACTTTCTTCTCCTACATCCTCCTCAGTCATGTCTATGTTGAAAAAGAGAGAGTTCTCCTGATACAGAGCTCCACCTAAAGAACAAGTATTCAGTGGTAAGTTATAAAACCGATGTTCATACGATATTCCAAAGGGTGAACGGTGTTAAGATGCAGACTCAGTTTTCCAAGCACGATTCTGTTGAGCTATAGACAGCTTTAAAATGTAACAGAAAATATGTCGTGTATGAGGAACTATTAAGAGCGTATTGAAGAAGTAGGATCTTTTCAAAGTAGGACCCTTTTCAGAAATGTCACAGGACTAGTTCAAGAAATGTAGTTGGTAGGATATGGGTAATGGTTCTCCAACTGTAAATGCTACAACACTTTAATGCAGTTCTAACGTCGTGTGATAACCTCCAATAAAATTATTCCTGCTATTTTATAACCCAGTATTTTGAAACTTTTATAAATCTAATGTAATATATTATGTAAGATATCAGATATATACTCTGAGAAAATGCTAATTAACATTTTGTAGCTAACATTGTAGAATTGCTGAAAATAATCAGGTAATCTTGATTTAAACCAGTTGGGTCTCTGGGAGAGTCCCAGGAAATGCCAGGCTTGGTCCAGCTCAAAATATAAAAAGAAAAGATTGCTGATAGTTACAAACACCAGTAATAACAAAATGAAAAAAAACAAGCATTCATAAAAATTTGTGAAATTGGTCTTGTCTAGCAAAGGTAGACATTTCCCTTCACTGTGGCAAAAGGGACATATGGCTCTCCATTGACTTGATCATATTAGGATATCAATTCTCATTTCGAATTTCTTTATTCCTGAAGGGGGGTAATCATACTTGTTATAAATTTAAAATTCCCCATCTAGGTTATAGACATTTTCCAACATCCCCGTCCCCTTCTTCATTATACTAACTCCTAACATGTGTTAGAACACCCTCCCTTTTTGTGAGTCCTTTTTTTGTGACCAAGCTATTCACATTTTTTCTCTTATGATAGTCTTCAGTGTCTTTTCCCAGACTTGGTCATATCAAGCCAGTTTCTTTTCTCTATATTTTGAAATTTCCTATATGCCTCTGAACATTTTTTCTTTCTTATCCATAATAAAATTGTTCCCTGTAATAAGGGAATGGCTTCTATTTGGTGGTTTCTATATGGTGCCCTGTTTGTTCAGTTTGAATATTTAAAATATATAGTTACTCAAGTGGCTATAATTCATCCCACAATATGTTACATCTTTCAAAGAATATGTACAGAAATGTCATAGCTTTCACTTAGAAAGGACTTGACTCACATGCATCAAAGAGAGAATAGCCAATATTTGCCATCACCCACATCAAGCATTATTATAAAGATGTGTTTAAAAATAGTACCACCTCAGCTTCATGAAAAAAATTTTAAGGAAATTACCATGTCATTAAAGTTGTGCATGTCTAATCTGAGTCAATGTTAAATTCTGAGCATTAGATTCCAAAGGGCACAACGTGTATTGGAAATGATAACAATTTCTTGAAAACCAGAGAATTCTTAAATTGTGGGTTAGATTTACCAGTTTCTTAAAAAAATTATGTTCAGTCATAGGGGGAAAAGTAATTGGATTGAGCATAAAATAATCCTTACTTCTAACTTGTACACTTTGTAAAACTTTACAGAAATTATTCTCCTGTGCAGCTCAAAATATACCCCTCTCCATGTGATAACTTTGGTTCTGTAGAAGATATGTACTGAATATTGCTACAATGATTACCTTTTCAAGAAACCACTGCTGAGTTGAGAGTTATTTCATATGATCTTGAATAATCAAGACAGAACACATTGTAATACCATAATTCTATCATGAGATTCAAATTATATAAATGTATACCTTTTTAGTAGAGCCTGGAATGAAGAACTTATCAAACAATGTGAAATTTTTGTTTGCCTTCCTACCTCTAGACACCAAACTGGTGACTGTAGTGGCTGAAAACTACTGAAGTCTGAGGATTCTGTAGTTGTCAGGCTGAAGAACCATTGTGATGTCAATATTCTAAGGCACATGTCATCAGACAAAGTGGCATGTGCATTTCATTTTCTCTGCCTTTAAAACATATCTTTTGTA
Organism: Rattus rattus; assembly: GCF_011064425.1. Lineage (NCBI taxonomy): Eukaryota > Metazoa > Chordata > Mammalia > Rodentia > Muridae > Rattus > Rattus rattus. Next base: position 14,429,071 of record NC_046161.1, on the reverse strand, counting down.
CACAGGTGGAGCCACAAGTGTTTGTAATGAATAACAGTTTCACAACTATATATATACATATAGTTGTAGCTATACCTATATGATATAGATGATAGAAGACAGATACATGGATAGATAGATAGATAGATAGATAGATAGATAGATAGATAGATAGATGGAAAGATAGACAGATAAAGGTGTATAAGAGCATATTGGTATAAAATATTGTGAAATGCATATGAATCTTCAAATATTGTCAATTCTTGTTTTGTTCAACATAAGGTTCCTTATGAAAAAGATAGCATGGAGACTTCTTTAACACTGAGAACCTTAGAGCTGAAAAGACACAAAATCACAAGGAACTTTGAATTGTAATGTGCTTTACTGTCATAGAATCAGAAACCTTCACACACTTCGGTGAAGCCAGATTACTTTGAAGGATACAGAGGAGGACACACAGCTATCAATATATAGTAAATTTTATTGATTAAAGCCTAGAGACAAAGAATTGTGATTGAAACAATATGGGAGATACTCTGTAAATCTCAGAATTAATTATGTAGTATACCAGGGAAATGTAATGATTCTAGAATATCATGTAAGATTTGAATGTCTGTATCTTTAAAAAGATGGAATTTTGATGAGAGTAGTAAATTATTCATTCTGCAACTACATAGTTTCACTGATATATGTAATAATTCAGTACTTATTAAGAGTAAAATTCTATCAAATTGAAGCTTTTTGTAAAGATTTGCTGCTGCTTAAATCTGATTTCAAATGACTGATATATTGAAGTGCAGTAAATAATAGAAAATCATAAAGAAATTTAGGTATTCAAATGCCACAAATATCAATTTGTAAGCTTACATGAATAGATGTGAAGAAATTAATTAGTTTTTAATTAATTATTTAACTAGTTAGGTCTCAAAAATTTTAAATATCCAGACGCCAGACTCAATCTCCCATCTAGATATCCATCCCTTTTCAAAACTTCCTGTCTTGTTCTGCAGTTGGGAAACTCAAATGTTCTAGAATATTTTCTTTATGAAGGCAGATTTTATTCTCTCCCAATGACTTTCAATTTATCTCATGATTTTCTCCCTTCTTTAGCAGCTAGACTTGGTCACATAAAATTGTTTTTCTCTCTGCCTTGAGTTCTGTATATTTGCACACTCTTGTCTATAATAAAAGCCTTCCCTCTACTAATATAGTCACTACTCATTCGGTGGTTTCTCAACTATGTCCTGCACACATAATTTGAATATTTAAAATATATCTTTACTTAAGTGAATAAAATTTTGATTAAATCATATGTTCCCTCTTTCAAGAAATATCTAGAGACAGCATCATTTTTACTTAGAAAGCCCTTAAGATCACTGAGAATAAGAGTCCTTATATGCATCCAACAATAATATAAAGATAAGGTAAAACAAATAGGTTCCATGTTAAACAAAATTGAAAGCCAATGAGCATGCTTTCAGCGTCATTCCTGTCTTTCAGAATAATGTTAAATTTTGTTGAAAACAATTTGTGGAAAAACAGAGAGTTCTTATACTTTGGGTTGTAGCCTGAGCTGTTACAGAAAATAACTTTGTAATCATGGTGTGTAAATAACTGGATTGAGCATAAAATAATTCTCACTCATAACTTGGACAGATAGTTTTTGAAGGTTTACAGAAACCTTTCACCTGTTTATGTCAATGCATTCTACTCCTCACATAACTGTCTTTCTGTAAGGAATTGGTAGGGAATATTCCTAACATAAATAGCTTCTCAAGACACTAGTGAATAGAGTTACTTCACATGATCTGAACAAATCAAGACAGACCAAGTCCTAATACTATTAGTCAATCATGAGTATCCAATTTGCTATTAAAATTACCTTTATGGTGAGAAGATATAGAATGGAGAACTCTCAGTTTGTGTGAAATTTTCTTCTGGCACTGAATACCAAACTATGTACAGCAGTTAGTAGACCAACTACTGAAGTCTGAGGACTCCGTAGCAGTCAGGCTGACAGAATATGATACAATAGCAGAGTTCTCATGTACTATGTGAGAATGTGACACATGTGCTTTTCCTCCTACCCTTTGGTTTTAAAGCATATACAGATATACATGTATATTTAGAGATCCAGATGCCAGACTATCTCCCATCTAGATATCTGTCCCTTTTCAAACCTTCCTTGTTCTACACTTGGGAACTGCATATATATATATACCTGTATATATATACATATATATATTTTTTTTTCTTTACTATGCCCTGCTCATTCCGCTTGGATATTTAAAATATATAGTTACTCAAGTGACTATAATTCATCCCACAATATTTTACATCTTTCAAAGAATATGGACAGAAATGTCATAACTTTCACTTAGAAGATCTTAAGACTCACATGAATCAAGAGAGAACAGCCAATAGTTGTCATACCCACATCAAGAAATATTGTAAAGATGTGTTTAAAAAATAGTACTACTACCTCAGCTTCATGAACAAAATTTTAAGTAAATGACTATGTCAGGAAAGTTGTGCATGTCTAATCTATGTCAATGTTAAATTCTGAGCATTAGATTCCAAAGAGCACAACGTGTGTTGAAAACAATAATAATTTCTTGAAAACCAGAGAATTCTTCGATTATGGGTTAGATTTGCCAGTTTCTTAAAAAATTATCTGCAGTTATGGGGGTGGGGTAAAGTAATTGTATTGAGCATAAAATAATCCTCACTTCTAACTTGTACAGTTTTTAAAACTTTACAGAAATTATTCTCCTGTGCAGCTCAAAATATACCCCTCTCCATGTGATAACCTTGTTTCTGTAGAAGTTTGGTACTGAATATTGCTACAATGATTACCTTTTCAAGAAACCACTGCTGAGTTGAGAGTTATTTCATATGATCTTGAATAATCAAGATAGAACACTTCGTGATATCATAAGTCTATCATGAGAATCAAATTATATAAATATATACCTTTTTGTTAGAGCCTGAAATGAAGAACTTTTCTAACAATATGAAATTTTGGTTTACCTTCCTGCCTCTGGAAACCAAACTGGTGACTGTAGTGGCTAGAAAACTACTGAAGTCTGAGGATTCTGTAGTTGTCAGGCTGAAGAACCATTGTGATGTCAATAGTCTAAGGCACATGCCATCTGGCAAAGTGACATGTGCATTTCATTTTCTCTGCCTGTGGCTTTAAAACATAATTTTTGTACACAGGTGGAACCACATGTGTTTGTAATGAATAACATTTTCACAACTATAAATGTAAATATAGATGTACATATACCTATATGATATAGATGAGATAGAAGACAGATACATGGATGGATGGATAGATAGCAATATAGATAGATAGATGGATAGACAGATAGACATAGATAGATAGATAGATGATAGATAGATAGATAGATAGATAGATAGATAGATAGATAGATAGATAGATAGATACATAGATAGATAGATAGGCAGATGGACAGGCAGATGGATAGATATACATGTGTATAAGAGGATATTGGTGTAAAATATTATGAAATGCATGTCAATCTTCAAATATTGTCAATTCTTGTTTTGTTCAATATAAGGTTTCTTATGAAAAAGGTAGTATGGAGACTTCTTTAACACTGAGAACCTTAGAGCTGAATAGACACAAAATCAAAAGGAACTTTGAATTGTAATGTGCTTTACTGACATAGAATCAGAAACCTTCACACACTTCTGTGAAGCCAGACCACTTTGAAGAATATTGAGGAGTACACACAACTATCAATATATAGTAAATTTTATAGAGTAAAGCCTACAGACAAAGAATTGTGATTGAAAAACCTGGGAGATATATAGTATACCAGGGAAATGTAATGATCCTAGAAAATCATGTAAGATTCGAATGTCTGTATATTTAAAAAGATGGAATTTTGATGAGAGTAATAAATTATTCATTCTGCAACTACATACTTTCACTGATATATGTAATAATTCAGTACTTATTAAGAGTAAAATTCTATCAAATTGAAGTTTTTTCTAAAGATTTGCTCCTCTTAATTCTGATTTCAAATGACTGATACATTGAAATGCAGTAAATAAGAGAAAATAATAATGATATTTAGGTATTCAAATGCCACAAATAACAATTTATAAACTTACATGAATAGATTTGAAGAAAATAATTAGTATTCATAAGAGGAGATATGGAGACAACCTCTGAAGCAGAAACTGAAGAAATAGCAATTCAAAGCCTGCCCCACCTGGGGGTCCATCCCATATGCATATATATTATATAGCCTCCAAATCCAGACAATATTGCTTATGCCAAAAAGTGCATGCTGACGGGAACCTGATATAGCTGTCTCCTGTGAGGCTTTGCCATAGCCTGACAAATACAGGGGAGGATGCTAGCAGCCAACCAGTGAACCAAGAAAGGGGTCCGAGTAGGAGGAGTTTTAGAAACGATTGAAGGAGCTGAAGGGGTCTGCAAGTCCATAAGAATAACAGTACCAACTAACCACAGCTCCCAGGGACTAAACCACTACCCTAAGAATACCCATGGGCAGACCCATGGCTCCAGCTGCATATGTATAAAAGGATGGCCTTGTTGGGCTCCACAGAGAGGAGAAGCCCTTGGTCCTGCCAAGGCTAGACCCTTAGTGTAGAGGAATGTGAAGGCAGAGAGATGGAAGGGCTAGGTGGTTGGTTGGGGAAATGTAAATATAAAATATATATGTGAAAAAAAAAGATAAAAATGGCCCTACTGGATTTCAAGTGTTGAAATGGATAAAATCAAGGTTTGTAAAAAGCCATATCCTTATCAGATTACTGTGTATCAGGACAAGTGATTTAGTTTTCAAGTGTACTAAATGTGAATTAGGAAAATCCAGCTTACAACTCAATGTGACTCTACAAAGTCTGAGATTATGGGATTTGTAATAAAATTTCTTTCAAGTTTAATTTAGGAGTAATTTCAGATTGACTCACTGAGTACAGGCCTATTGTACTGAGTTTAATTCCAAGCAACTATATGAAGAAAGGGACTGATTCCCATGAGTTGTCCTGTGACCTCCACATGTACTGTGAGGCACAAGCATGGGCACATGCTCACTTTCCAAATAAATAAGTAGAAATAAAATATAGTTCTCGTATTTCATCTTCTCAAATTACTTCAAAATTTGAAATTAAATAATTTGCTAAAAAAATATAACACACTGCAAAAATTGATACACAGGAAGGCAGAGGAAAAGGAGAAGAGATGGAGGGGATAAATAACTTTATCATAAATCATAAATTCAAAATGCTAAGCAAAGTAAACAGCTTAGTTCATCAGTATAGAAAACAGTATTAATGGTAGAAAATTCAATGCCTAGAGAAAAATGTATAAGTTAATAACTGTGACTTGGGGCTTTCAATTTGTAAGGAAATCTGTTTATGTAACAGTGTGTTCTAACATTTTTGACCTTATCAAAAAATTATGAATATTTAAAGTTGTCTGTATTTTCCATCCTTTTTCATCCTTATTTTCAAAGGTTAATGTCAAATTAACATCTTATGATGAGGTCTAAGAATAACAAAGTATAATAAACAATTATATTGATTAAAAAATATTTTTTTGAATATTTGCATGTTATTTTTGGCCATTCATGTTTTACATTTAGCAAGACAATTACTCAAAATTGCCAGTTTTTAACTTGACAATTTGTTATTTTGAGCCATAACATTTTGTTTTATTTTCAGGTATACATTTTTCTTTGGATAAATTATTTAAAGTGCTTTATTCTAAACAATTTTTTATTTTCTGAGTATTGTCTTTTGAAAAATAAGATTTTAATTTTGATGATGTCTGATTTTATAAGTTTTGTTATCACTTATTTTCATATAGTATTTAAGAAATAATTGTTTATGAAAAATCAGCAATATTGAACATCTATCTAGGTAAGCAACATCTCTTAGTATTTCATTATGTTAGCACTTTTACTTAACGATAGGATAATTCTATGGATGGATTTTGAGAATATCATCCTCAGTGTGGTAACCCAGTCCCAAAAGGACATATATCACTAGCAAGTGGGTATTAGCTGTAAAATAAAGGATACCCATGCTACACTCCACAGACCCAAAGTGCTGAACAGGAAGGAAGGCACAAACAAGGATGCTTGAGCCTGACTTGGAAGGGGGAATGGAATGGAAGGGGAAGGCAGACGGTGAGAGGTGAGAGAGAACTGGGTGGGAGTGGGATTCTGGTTGGCTATTGGGAGGGGCATAGGGATGCTTAAACATTCAAGGGAGTAAATAAAGATCTGCAACCAAAGGTGAGGTGTTGAAGTCTCCCACTATTGATGTGTGGGGCTTGATATGCAACTTAAGCTTTACTAATGTTTCTTTGACAAATGTGGCTGCTCTTGTGTTTGGGGCATAGATGTTCAGAATTATGATTGATAGATTTTTCCTTTGATGAGTATGGAAGTATCTATGAAATATCTTTTCTTGTCTCTTTTGATTAATTTTAGTTAAAGGTCTATTTTATTAGATATTAGAATGGCTACTGTAATTTACTTCTTGGGTCCATTAGCTTAGAAGTCTTTTTCCTGCCCTTTATTCTGAGGTAATGACTAACTTTATTTCTGAGATGTGATTTTTATGTATGCAGCAGAATTAATGGATCCTGTTTTCACATCCATCCTTTTAGCCTATGTCTTTTTACTGGGAATTCGAATACATTAACGTTCAGAGATATTAATGACCAGTGATTCTTAATTCTTGCTAATTTGATATTGGTGGTATTGTGTGTGTGTGTGTGTGTGTGTGTGTGTGTGTGTGTGTGAGCACACGCAGTTTGTGTGCTTTTTGTGTATGTTTCCCTTGTTTTTTGGGTATGGAAGGTATATCTGTATGTATTTATGCTCTTTTAATGTGAGTTTTCCTTCTAGTATTTTCTGCAGGACTGGGTTTGTGGATAGATACTTTTTATTTGGGATTTGTCTTGTATATCTTGTTTGTTCCATCTGTGGTAATTGAGAGTTTTGCATGGCATAGTAGTCTATATTAGCATCTGTGGTTTTTAGAGCTTGCAATATGTCTGTCTAGGCCCTTCTAGCTTTCAGAGTCTCTGTTGAGAAATCATTTGTAAGTCTGATAGGTCTGTCTTTATATGTTATATGGTCTTTTCCTTTGCAACTTTTAATTCTTTCTTTGTCTCTTATTTTTAACTCATAGTGTTTGAAATTCATTTCCTTTGACATTACATCAATGCTTTTTACTCTTTGGTTCATGTCAATGGCTACTTTACTGTAGAGAGAAAAATTCATTTCTACTCATGTATTACTTTAAATAATTGTTATACTATGAAAATATAACCTGATCCAAAACAGGGAAGGAAGTCTCCCATACAATTACTTGTTACTAAACTGGCAACAGAAAGTGGAACTGATGATAGTATTTCAGTGTAAAGTGATCCAATAGGTCATGAACATTTAAAAAATTCTCTCAATCTGTGTATCTTTCTTCATGTAATAAACCTATCACCAAAAAAGAAAACCAAATAAAGAATACCTATATATAAGTCATATGTTCTCAGATCCAATTGCACTAGGGAAATGACTTATATTGTGGAAGATTCTGGATCGATTCTCTATTATGAATAACCAGCTTAACAAACATTTAAAAATATATCCCTTCCACTCTTGAACCTCTCTACTCAAAGGATACTGCATCTTACCACAAGACATTTGTCCAACTATATTCATAGTGACTTTATTCATAACGGCCATAAACTGGAAACAATCTGGTTGCCTCTCAACTGAGGAAAGAATAAAGTAAATATGGTCCATTTACACAATGGAGAATTACTCAGTTGTTAAAATTGCACCATAAAATTTGAAAGCAAATGGATGGAACTAGAAAAAAACCATCCTTAGTGTGGCAACTCAGACTAAGGAAGACAAACATGGTGCGTACTTACTTATCATTAAGAAATAATCATGATAAAATCTACAGACCCACAAAGGCTAAGTAACAGGGGGACTTTTATGGGGATGCATAGATATATCCAGGAATGGGAAATAGAATAAATTTTGAGGATGGACTGGGGTCCAGTAGAATGGCTTCAGAAGAAATTAGACTGGGGGTGTTGGTGGCAGAATAAAGTATGGGAAAAATAACTGGAATTGGAGGGCATTTGGGAGCTAATGTGGAAACCTAGTACAGCAGAAACTCCCAGGATTCTACAAGTCTGATCTTAGCAAGAATGTCTAGTATGGAGGATATAGAGCCTGAACCAGTGATCTTCTCTAATCAAGCAACTCTCAGTTATGGAACTGGGTCACCAACCCAGACATAAAACATTTGACCTTCAATCTATCATGCCTGCTACATGTCAGGGAGCAATGGAAGTGCAGATATTGTGCAAATGGCCAACCAGTGACTGGGCTAATTTGAATCCCAAGTCAAAATGGAGCCCATCCCAAACACTTCTTAGAAGACCAGGAACCAGAGGATGGATAGGCCAGAGACCTAGGATAGAAACAAAATAATTCTAATGATACTTTGTCTCTTGTCCTTAGATCAGTGCTTCACTTAATTACCATTAGAGATGATATAGTCTATGCCCAGCAGCCTAGGGAGCATATACAGAGACCCATAGCCAAACATTAGGAGAGCAGAATGAACACATTAAAAGTCTCCATTGGGTCCTACTCCTTGGAGATAGAGGAAACGTGCAGAAGTGGAGGAAGAAATGTAAAAGACAGAGGGATTGAGTTTGCCAGGAGAACATACCCACAGAATCAACTACATAGAGCTCACAGGGGCTCACAGAGACTAAAACAGCAATCATCAAGCCTACATGGATCTGTGGTAGGTCTTCTGCAAATACGTTGTGGTTGTTAGTTTGTTGTTTCTGTGGGACTCTTAAGAGTGGCAGTGGAAGTGTTGCTGACTATTCTGACTGCTCTTGGGACCTTTCTTTTTTTACTAGGTTGCCTCATCCAACCCTCATATGAGCGGTTTCTCCTATTCATATTATAACTTACTATGCTTTGTTTGGTTGATATCCTTGGGTGGCCTTATCTCTTTCTGAAAGGAAAAGAAGTAGTAGGCATAAGTATGGGGGAGGGAAGATAAGACAGAAGAAGGACCTACAAACTTATTTTTTTTCAAGATTTAATCCATCACTACTTTGTACAAACCCTTTGCAGAATCAAAGTCAGTATACTGGTGACATTTTACCCAAAAATATTTTTATTTTTATTAGTGACATAAGGATAAATTTCTGCACACATATTTATTTTTTTATATTTATTAACTTGAGTATTTCTTATTTACATTTCGATTGTTATTCCCTTTCCTGGTTTCCCAGCCACCATCCCCCTAACCCCTCCCCCTCCCCTTCTATATTGGTGTTCCCCTACTTTTTAAATACTTGTAGATACAAAAAATAAAAAAACAAAAAAAAAAAAACAAAAAAAACCACAATGAAGCTCAACATTTCTGATTTTTAGATACAAACATAAATATTTTTAGACCAGAACAGTTGGTCTGTTTTGTGACCCTTTCTTCTGAGATTGAAGCATGCTATCCTGTAGGAAAGCTCCTTAAGCAGGAAGGTAAACAACTCAAAATAGCCTCAGGACATCTCTGAATACCACAGACCCTCTTGGCCTTTCCCTGCTAGAGTAAACAACAAAAGTTGAAAATACTTTTACAAACAAAGAAACAGTTGCAAAAAGAAAAAGAAAAAGACTCAGACAAACCAAGGTGCAAAGTAGAATATGAGAGCTAACCAGCTTCCTGAATGAATAAAACCCATCCCTGCTACCTGGAAGAGGTTTTTAAACCAACTGAAGCATTTGAGAGGACACTCTAAGCCTTTGAGCAGCCTGCAGGCTGTTCTGTGTCTTTCAGATTCCCAGCTTTTAGGAGTTGTCACCTGTGCTAAGGTTGGTTTTGGTAACCCTTCTTTGAATCATTTCTGCTCCTGTAAGAAACCCCTCATCCATATTCCTGCAAGTAACCTTCCCCAAATAAAAATCCCTGATATTTCACCAAGGGGAACATTGGTGGCATCCATACTTTAGTTTGCTGTTGGCGCTCTAAGGTGAGTAGACATGATGTGTGTTGCATCTCCCCAGGAAGGTTGGTCTTACAACACCTTCAGAAGTAGGTAAAAGTGTCAGATGACACAAATTTGTATTGATAAATCTAGTATCGTGGATATAGTGGATTTAATGCTGATGATGAAATAACCTAGGGGACATGTTTGTTTTTTGTTTTTTGTTTTTTTTTTAGAATCTAATCTAGACAAATTGTGATCTAAAACAAAAGAACCTTGTCTTTGTGCAGTAAGGTGAAGGAATTATTATTCGTTTTGTGCCCTGCCTTGGGAGTATAATACACATTCTTCACGTTACTGAATTTTACGAGTATAGTCATTGGTTTCTATCCAAAGTCTGCTCCAAATCATTATTCTCCATTACACTCAAATGGGTTAAACACATTTCTTAGAGTGAACTGAAAGATCCCACACAGAGAGACCCTTACTCAAGTCTTGGGAAATCGTGGACCCCAGACACAGAGAGACCATTTTGGATGTAATAAGCAAAATAGGTTTATTACGAGAACCTATTACGGAGATCTCCAGGCCGACACGTATCCCACACAGGAGACAGAGGTGTCGACCCGGACTTTTAGAAGCAAGGGGTTTTTATAGAGTGAAGAACAGGGGGATGGGGAGAGTTGGCGCGACTATAAGTGATTGGCTCATTTAAACATAGCAGGGAGATTACAACACAGCAGAAGAATACCTGCTAAGTCAGGGGGCTTATCAGGGTTCTGGAGCACATCTGGTTAAAGTGTGACTCTGAGTAAGCTGGGGGAGATGCCCTCCTGCCAGATGGTTTATGAGTCAGTCCTGATAGCTTAGGCTGGTTCCTGTATTCTTTTTCTTTATCTTTATGGTCTGTTAGTCTTAGTGGCAGGGCGGGCCCTGTCATGCCTGGACTTGTCTGGGCTTGTTTTTCACAGTGTCTAGCCCTGAGTCTGTGAATTTTGAAACTTACTCTTTACATTTTATATTTTTAAACCTTAAATCTGTATAATTTTCCTTTCAGAACAAATTCAGAACATTTTGAGATAGTTAAATATTACTGTCTATGAAATTTTTTAGTGGAAATGTATCTGAAAGCTACTTTTAAAAGCATATCAAGTTAAATACTCCACTTAAACTGCTTGCTGTTAAAATAATGAAATATATTTGACCTATTATATTTATGAAAAATGGTCAAGAACATCTTTTATTTGGTTCTTGGTCTATCAAAAATTCCTGGTTTTCATCAAACAATTAGATTTTACAATTTTAATAATTGATAACGTATAGAAAATAATTCCTATGTGCTGGATACAAGAAGTAATATGAGAATTTATATGGTTAATTTCAGATTAATTTCTGATGGAATAGTTTGTTGTTTTAGTAAATTATTATTCACCTTTATTATTACAGCTGAATTAAAACCCCATAGCAGATAGATAAAATTCTGGGTGTGTCTGAGAGTGTGTTGAGTTGACAGATTGATTTAACGTAGGATATTTAGACCATGTATGAATGAGTTAACATTCCATAAACTAGGGCCTAGACAGAATAACAAGTTAAATAGAGAAAGCCTACATCTTATTCTCTGTCTCCTGTGGTCCCTGAACATGACTGTCATTCTCACCACCACACTTTCCCACCACTATGATGTGTATTCATCCTCAACATTCATGCCAAAATAAAAACCTTCTTTTTAAGAAGCTTCAGTTGAGTATTGTATCACAGCAATGGTAAATGCAATAAATATAGCTTCATATTGCTATTATGACTTCTTCTGGGGGGTCACGGAAATAATTAATGTTGATTTTTCTTTTAACTTTTAGCTGTTCAATTTGATTCCATGGTCATATTATCCTGACATCTATTGTGTATTTGTTTTCTGATATTCTGCATAAATATTTTCAACTCTCTTAAAGTTCTATACTAGCTGCAATTCTTTTTTTTTTTTTTTAGGAGATTATTGAAAATATTTTTAATACACTAACCTATAGGGTAAACACTCTTTCACATTTTGTAAATTATACAAACATATAAATACAGAAAAATAGACAAAAGGAGTACATTTAAAATTGTGTATCGCTTTATTGCGAGTACTGTAAATATTGTTACTTTTCTTTTTTCTTTTTTTTTTTTTTTTAACTTGAATATTTTTTTTTTCTTAAAACATCCCCCTCCCCCCTCCCCTTCCTTATGGGTGTTCCCCTCCCCACCCTCCCCCTATTGCCGCCCTCCCCCCAACTGTCTAGTTCACTGGGGGTTCAGTCTTAGCAGGACCCAGGGCTTCCCTTCCACTGGTGCTCTTACTAGGATATTCATTGCTACCTATGAGGTCAGAGTCCAGGGTCAGTCCATGTATAGTCTTTGGTAGTGGCTTAGTCCCTGGAAGCTCTGGTTGCTTTGGCATTGTTGTACATATGGGGTCTGAGCCCCTTCAAGCTCTTCCAGTTCTTTTCTCTGATTCCTTCAACGGGGTCCTATTCTCAGTTCAGTGGTTTGCTGCTGGCATTTGCCTCTGTATTTGCTGTATTCTGGCTGTGTCTCTCAGGAGCGATCTACACTTCTGCACTTCTTTGCTTCATCCATCTTGTCTAATTGGGTGGCTGTATATATATGGCCCACATGGGTCAGGCTCTGAATGGGTGTCCCTTCAGTCTCTGTTTTAATCTTTGCCTCTCTCTTCCCTGCCAAGGGTATTCTTGTTCCCCTTTTAAAGGAGTAGTGAAGCATTCACATTTTGATCATCCGTCTTGAGTTTCATTTGTTCTAGACATCTAGGGTAATTCAAGCATTTGGGCTAATAGCCACTTATCAATGAGTGCATACCATGTATGTCTTTCTGTGATTGGGTTAGCTCACTCAGGATGATATTTTCCAGTTCCAACCATTTGAATTTCATAAAGTCGTTGTTTTTGATAGCTGAGTAATATTCCATTGTGTAGATGTACCACATTTTCTGTATCCATTCCTCTGTTGAAGGGCATCTGGGTTCTTTCCAGCTTCTGGCTATTATGAATAAGGCTGCGATGAACATAGTGGAGCACGTGTCTTTTTTATATGTTGGGGCATCTTTTGGGTATATGCCCAAGAGAGGTATCTAGCTGCAATTCTTAATTGGCTCAACTAATACATAGCAATATAATGGGTCAATGTATATTCCCTTGACTCTGTAACATTATATTACAGAATATTTGGCCTTGTGGTCCTTTTATATAAGAATAAAACCAACATTTCAAATTCTAAATTGGAAGATATTTTTGTTATATAGCCAGGAAGGGACGAATAGTTATACACTGTTTCACCTGCTTTCAGTGTTTATCATACGCTCCTTTTTTCTGTCTATAAGGAAAGTGCGAAAAGGAAAATAAACCTGTGTGAACAATTAAAAGTCTTTAAACAATTAATAGTCTTTAAAGGTTAAGTGAAGGAAAATTATCAGTAATAGGACTCAGTGACAAAGTCTAAAGACAAGAAGACATAAAAACATTTAAAAAAAAAGGACAACTTCATGACTTGCATTCCTAGAACTTTTATGAAAGGCAAAATTTATAATAAAATCCTGTATAAAATACTTAAAATGTTTATAATGATTTTAAGATATTTCAAAAAGCTATCATAAGACTTGGTTTTTGTACATAATATAACCTTTGGAAGTTTTGATCAATGAACTGAATTAATCAATTAATGCACTTAATTACTTAATTTATTGAAGTAACTAAGTATGGTCTATTGAAATATTTCAAAAATTTATATTGGTTCCATTTAGCTTTATTTTCAGGTCATTTTTTAATGCAGGCATTTCGTAACTAAATCAGTGTGGAAGCACTAGCCATATATTTATATATGGCATGTACAAAATTAAACTACATGAGAGTGAAAGCAATGTACATAATACTGTAATCTTTTGTATCTTTTAACATCCTTGCATTTTACTGTTGACTGCATTTTCCTTCAACACCAACAATAACAAAATAATTGTTTTTTTATCCTTGCAGTCTCACAGTTGAGTTGCAAAAAATTTATAACATGCTGTGAAGTCTGAATTGTGCCTCTGATCTGTGCTTAAATGGGGTCCCTCTGAGTAAACTTCATCACGCTCAGCTCTGCTATTTGGTACATTACTTCTGTGAAAAGCTACCTGGGGTCATATTCTGCACTAAGTAGGTTTAGTTTGTTAAAATACTGTATTATTCCATAAAAATAAATTTACATTTTATAGTTAATATGAAGAAAGGAAATACAGTCAGCTACCATTTATAATAGTAGCCAAATCAAGGGGAAAGATATTTTGTTGGTTACAATGATATATAAATAACAAAACTGCATTTAGATTAAAACAAGTAAGTTTTAAAAAAACAAAAATAAAAAATAGTATACTGTTATAAACAGTGTTTTTATGGCATAACGAAGCAATGGTTTGACAGAATTAGAATGATTATTTTAAATCTCTGGTTCTTAGTTTCCAAATCAATTTATACATTATTAGCTATAATTCAACAAGTCTCAGCTAATATCTAGAAATAGTTTTTTTCCTGAGAAATATAACTGAATGGAAGTAACAACACATTAAACTGCAAGGGAATATGCTAGATTCTGGTAGTTGATTACACATATTTTTAATAGATGTCATATAACTGAGAAATCAAGCATGACTTCCTAAACCTTGTGTTGGTTATGTCCAACAAAGAAATGATGCTATTTTAAATAACTATGACATAATAACCAGCTGAGTACCTCATGTCACTCCCTCTGAGACTCCACTGCATATTCCAAGTAGAAGGGGTCAGAGAATGGGTTACATAATGCATGCTCTAGTTCAGAGTCTAATAGAGTATGTGTGATTCTCAGGTTGAGAGATGAGAACTTGACCAACAGTACAATAGAGGTATTAGTTCACTTGTGTTGGAACACCTTTGAAACTATAGATTTGGGTGATTTAACTTTTCTGTGCCTGAGTTCTTGTGCTGTTTTGATTTTTTTTTTAATTTTGCAAAAGCTACGCTCATCTTAGAAGAGAGAACCTTAACTAAGAAAATGTCTCCATCTAATGAGCATGTAAAATATTTTATTAAAAATGTCTGGTGTGGGAGGCTCTAATCCACTGAAAGTTGTAACACCCCTGTGGTAGATGTTGGAGTTGGATAAGAAACCACACTGTGCAAACCATAGAGAAGAATCCAGTAATGTCATTTTTTTCTCACTCTTATTGAAAATAGATTCGTTTCTTAATATATATATATATATATATATATATATATATATATGGTTTGCCAAATACAGTTTCTACTCAATTCTACCACACCTTCCCTCCCATCGAGATCCACACCTTTTCTATCTTTATTAGAAAAGAATAGGTTTCTAATGGATAATAAAATAACAGTGACAAAAAAAATAGTAGAATAAAATAAAAACCATCACATGGAAGTTGGGCAAGGCAAACCAACAGAAGGAAAAGTTCTCAAAAAAGGCCACAAGAATCAGAGACCCACTCGTTCACATACTCTGGATTTGCATAAGAATACACATCAGACATGATCCAGATCTGTGCACGTCTTTTGAATGCTGCTTCTGTCACAGTGAGTTTATATGAACTTTGATCCATTACTTTGCAGTGATTTTCAACCTTCCTCATGCTGTGTTAACAGAGTTCATCATCATATGGTGACCCCCTCCTCCAACCACAAAATTACTTTCATCTGTTCTTCTTAAGTGCAATTTTGCTACTGTTATACAGATAGAGGTTTGCAAAAAGAGTTCTGATCCACAGGTTGAGAAGCATTGATTTAAGGTACTTGTGTTCTCCTGGTGCCCTACATTCCTTCTGGATCTTACATTCTCTCTGCTTCCTCTTCTGTTTTCTGAGCTCTGAGGGGAAGGGTTTAATGAAGGCATTACATTGAGAACTGTTCCAAGGACATACAGCATACAGGATCTCTCTCTCTCTCTCTCTCTCTCTCTCTCTCTCTCTGTCTCTGTCTCTCTCCTCTTTCTCTTCTCTCTCTCTCTGTTTCTCTCTCTGTCTCTGTGTCTCTCTGTGTCTCTGTGTCTGTCTCCCCAGTGTGTGTGTGTGTGTGTGTGTGTGTGTGTGTGTGTGTGTGTATGTACCAATGGGCCTCTGTATTTGTTCCTGTTTGGTACATGAGGAAGGTTCTCTGAGAGCTTAATTAATCACTGCACTGTGACTATACAAGATCATTAGGGTCATTTTTTATATATTTTAGGAAGTTTCTACTGCACTGGGTTGTCATACCACAAATCAAATGGCCCCTTACTTCTATCTTGCCGCACATTTTTTTTTTTTTTTTTGTCTTTTTTCTTTTTTTCGAGCTGGGGACCGAACCCAGGGCCTTGTGCTTATAGGGCAAGCGCTCTACCACTGAGCTAAATCCCAACCCCTTGCCCCACATTTCTTAACACAACCTCATCTACCTCCTTTTAACATCTAATTTATTGTGTCCCTGTTCCATAAAATGGTATCCTATGTCTTTCTCCTAGAGAGACCTATGTATCCTGACAGTGGTTTTCTCTACACCTAACTTCTCTGTTTCTTCAGGTAGTAGCTTACTTATCATTTCTTTATTCATTATTATTTTAAAATATCTTTATATAAGTGGATACAAGCCATATTTATCTTTCTTAGTCTAGGCTACATCTTTCAGCAATTTTTCTAATAATGATTTTTATATAAGCAGACTTCTTACATTATATTTAAAAGGATCACTAGAGTTTAATAGATAATTCAAAGAACAAAGTCATCCAGGTCCTGTGAAATCATAAAACATTTAGAAAGAGAACACTGTATTCTTCCTTACACAAGGAGATATTATCTTGTATATACTTCTGAACATAATAATGGATTGTGAAATCTATTGAAAAGTTTCAAGTTTTGAACTGTTTTCCCAGTGTTTGTGAATTTGAACTACAAAAATAATTTAGAAAGGTCTCATTTACTGGAGTGTTCTCTTTTCTGTTTAGTGCTTTCTAGTTAGTGTGATTCCAATTCATTTGGTTGTTAATGGCTTTATTAAGTCTGAAGTTTTTTTCTGATTGCTTATATTGTCTTGTTTGCTGGCCATATAATATTTCTATTCTATAGAATGCCTGCCTATGTGGTAATATTTTAAGCATTTAGCAACTGGTGATGGAAAAATCAACAGAGATCAGGCCAATCAGAATGCCTGGGTGGAAGGATACAAAGAGTATTGTACTTTTCTGAATTAATGCATGTTTTTATGTATTCCATCATTTTCTATAAGTGTACAAACAACATTGTTTTTAATATGTATTTTGTATATTTTAATCACTGATATATATTAGATCCACACGCAATGTTCATTTCTCTTTTCTATAACATTATAATTTTATTGTTAATTTTAACAATTTTTATTAAAATTGTTTTCATTTCTTGCCCTTTCTTTATATGATACTTATATTAAGGAAATCATGAGCCAGGGTCTGAAACAGATCCCTTCAAAGGTTTTCTGTTAAGTATTTGAGACTTTATAATTACATTATTAAAGACTTATGCCATTAGGGTTTGATTTCCATGTAAAACAAATCGCATGACTGTCATCCTTTTTTTTATTTATAAACAATAAACATTTGTACTCATTTAACTCCCTATATTTATCACATGTACATGATTTTCCTTGCTCTACCTTATTGATTTTGGGTCTTTGTCTATTTAGTCTTCTGCCCCTATAATAGCACATTTACTTCCTTTTGCTTGTCTGGACACTTTATAGGAAAATTCCTCTGTGATAAGGGTGCCACAAGTTTGGAACTTTGAGAAAATTAATGACTAGAACTATTCCCAACACTTGTTACGGCCCTTTTGGTATTTTAATGGAGTCTTCTGACTATCTAGGCATTACTGAAGCAAATGAACATCTTAAATGAGGTGAGAGGCAGTACATAGAGAGAATGTCACCAGATTATATTCAGTATATCTCATTAAAATGTACATTTGTATGTAAGATATATACATACACACAACTACAATAAACCTTTGTTGGAATAAGAAAATAGCTAACAATACTAAGGGTGTGATATATAGTGATCTAATTTACATTCTACCATACTGCTGGGAAAGGTGGGATACCTTAATAGGTCCCTCTCTATATTTTTTCAGATATTCTCCCTTGGAGTATTGTTAAAAATTTCTTCTTTGCAATCTACATTTACAATCAAATATTTATTAATTATATATCCTCCCAAACTTCTGTTGCATTTTTATGTTGTAATGTTTAATTTGAGAGTGGTATATCCCTCCAGTTGCTTTAATATCCCAAGTACTGTTTTATTTCTACTCTCATGAGTTCAAAATAATGAAGGCTTATTTAATGAGTCTTTGCTGTGTAAATACTTCTTTCATATGCTATTTACTAATAGTAATTAGGGCTTATTAAAAATTTTAATACACCAAAACTAATTTTAGTTATCCAATCCAAAATATAATGTTTAAAAATACATGAGTAAAAATTCCTCCTGGTTCGACCATGTAGACTAATATTTCACATATGTATGTCCCTTTTAGCAGTATTTGTACAATACTTATACAATTAAAAATGGATTGGAAGGTTTATGAGAAAGTAGTCTCCAGATATTGATTCATATAATGAGCATAGTCTGAATGGTGTACCTTCATATGACTGTATAATCTTTACCATTAATTAATCAAATATTTAATTCCATTATTAATAAATAATTTTTAATCTGGTTGAGCTCTTTAAATTCTTAGTGGTAGATCTGTGTCTCCCCTAGCGGGGACCCAGTTATTCAGGGTCCTCAAGGGGCGCTACCAAAGCCTAAATGGGGGGAGAAGAAGGAGACCAAGCAAGATTCTGTTGTCAAGGTCTCGTTTATTGGGGTGAACTTTACAGCTTTTTAAGGCTTTCAGGTAGGGGAGTGTCCTTTGTGAAACACAGAGGAGGGGAGGTGTGGATATAGGTAGTGATAGCAGGAGGCAAAGAGGTCAGGCGGTGACGATAAGGTCAGGCAGTGGAGACACTGGGTGTTGATTCAGGAGGTATCTGCTAAGGGAGCTGAGGCATCCCTTGAATGTTATCTTCCTGTGCTGTAAATTCATGGGAGAGGCTTTCATTCAACAATCTTAAGACTTAAGGCAGTCATCAAAAAGCGGCTAGGCCCAAATCCAATACGGCTCCAGGCAGATCTGGTGAATACAGATATGGTCTTGTATTTGCTCTTGAACTTGTTTCTCATGTTTTTGCCTCTGTAAACATATGTTATTTTTAATCACATGCATTTTTCCCTTTAATGATAAAAGCTAAAATGTGAGTCTAAAATCCAATTACTTCAATTTTACTCTAGTAATCATGCAATCATTGAATGTAATTTCAGGTTAAAATAGCAGTTACAGATGATTACATATATATGTATACACTCATGAATATATGTATATATATGTATATATTCATGAGTGTATATGTATATGTATATCTAAGTATATTGATCAAATTTCTATGTGTGTTTAATGATCAACTTTATGTATCTGGTGTATTCCTTCCTAAAATTTTGTCATTCCTTTTGACTAGAAGATTCCCAGAAGTCTTTCCAGCTTGTGTGGATAAGTAAGCATATATATATATATATGTGTATATATATATATATATATATATATATATATATATATATATTTTTTTCCTCATCATACTACTTTTTTCTTGTTTTTTATTAAGATAATGCATTTTTGACAACTTCATACATGTTTATAACTCACTATTACTGTGAAAACACACTTTGATTTTTCTCTTGCATATAAATGCCACCCCTTTTGGCCCTACAACTATTGACTTTTCATTTCATATTCTGTCCCACTGAGTTCAACCCAGGCCATGTATATGATCATTGTTTGGAACTATTCACAGAGCCTACTGAGTTCAACAGTGGCAACATAACTGATTTCAAAGTCTCTTTCTCTTCCGGGATCTGTTACTTGCCAATAGTTTTGTAATTAGCCACAGAATATGTGACCAAAACAACTGCCATCTAACTGGGTAAATCAATAATTTCTGAGTTAATATATATACTTCAAACTTTTCATATACCAGACCTGACTGAGGCAGCCTGTGGAAATGATGCTATTCATTCTCAGGTTATATGTTCTGCAACATTTGAGGACAGAGTTGTTGCATAAAGAAATGTTGTTAAAAGACAGATGAGAGACAAAGTATTAACTTGGAAAGCCAGAGCTAAAGGCCAAGATGAATAAAATGTTGCCCAACACTGTGATCAACTATACTCACAGGAAGGAGCTAAAAATGATGAGCTGAAGCTTTGAATCATTTGTCAGCACTGATACAATGAATTCATAAATATTGGTTTTGAAGCTTTAGATACTCATTCGCTGGTATACATGAGGTCACAATTAGGCTTTAATATCCATGTTATCATACCAAAGTTTCAGAAAACTACTGATGACAGGCAGTTCATGGCAGACACAGATTTCCTCCAAGGAGACCCACTAGAGGAGATATGACTTTAAAACAAACTTTACTAAATTATTTTATTATTTATATTTCAAAAAGTTGCCCCTTACTGTTCCCTGTCTCCCCTCCTCAAGTTTTTCATCCTTCACCTCCACATTGGGAGGGTGCTCCTCCACTGGCCCACCTACTCTCAGTTTGCCTCCACCAGTCTCCCTCTTCCCTGGGGCATCAAGTTTCCATTGAATTGAGTGCACCTACTCCCACTGTGACCATACAAGGCAGTGTTCTGATACACATGTGCTGGGGCCACGAACCAGTTCATTTAAGATCCTTTGTTTTTGTCTTAGCCTCTGGGAGCCCTGAGGAGTCAGGGTCATTTGACACTGTTGTTTTCCTATGAGGTTAAATCCCCTTCAGCTCCCTCAGTCCTTGCTCTAACTCTTTCATATTTGTCCTGTCGTCAATGCAATGGCTGGCTATAAGTATCTGAATTTGTTTCAGTCAGTTGCTGGTAGAACCTCCCCAAGGACAGGCCTGCCTGGCTCCTCTCTGAATGTATAATATGTCCTCAGTAATAGTGTTAGGACATAGTGTGCGTACATGGGATGAATCCCAAGTTAGACTGGTCACTGTATGGCCTTTTTTTCAGTCTCTGCTGATTTTTGTCCCTGCCTTTTCTTTAGACAGGAACAATTCCGGGTTAAAATTTTTAGAGAAGGGTAGGCAGCCCTTAGCATGTGTACCATGTCTACCTACTGGAGGTCTCTTCCAGTTTCATCTCCCCACTGTTGGACATTTTGGCTAATGTCATCCCTTGGTAGTTGCAGGTCTCTGGGACTTTCCAGAGGTTCCCTTTGTCCCTTTACCCTCACTGCTGCATATTTTGATTATTCTCCTTGTTTTCTGGGTGTCTCTCCTGTCTCCCCTTTTCCTGACTCTTCTTTCCACTCTCCACCTCCACTATCCCCTCAAGTTTCCTTTATTTTTCTCTGCTTTCTTGGATTATTCCATTCCTCTTCTAAGTGTGTTTCAGGTATTCACACTTGGGACTACCTTCTTTCTAAACTTCCTATTATCTGTGAGAAGTCCGAGATAGGGTGTGATGACTTAACCTATATAAAGAAGCATATATTAATTAGATATTGGTCAAGATAGATAACATGAATCACAATAAGACCTTCAGGATTGGAATGTCTAAATGTGTTTATGATGCCAACACACTAAGTAAAATTGTGTGTGTGTGTGTGTGTGTGTGTGTGTGTGTGTGTGTGTTTACCATGAAAGACACCATTCTGACATTAACACAGTTGTCTATAGTCTTTAACTCATGATGATATACTTAAAGCAGTGGAACTTTGGAGAATTGCAGACTTATGTAGTACTTGATCATTGGTAACGGACCTCTGAAGCCTGTACTTCTACTCTACTTCTACTCTATTTTCTCTGCCTTGTTCTTTACCTTATAAGAGGTAAAGAAGGAGGTAAATGATCATGGGAAGGGAAGGGATGGATGAGGAAATACAGGGAGGGATATGTAAAAGAAGAACTTGAGGTGTCATAAGGAAACTTAATAGAGTAGAAATTTTATTATCTACCCACGTATGAAATAATATGAATAGAATCACCACACAACAGGAGAGATAAACATCAACAAGATACCTCTCACCAAAAGAAAAACTTCCACTGTTAGGGTTTATGTCTAATCAAGTTGTTAGCCAAAAGATTAATGTGAAAACACTCAAATAATCCAGGCTATTACAAATGCTGTATATTTTATTGTTGTAATTATAATTTGTTTGTAATAAAACAATAACAACTATAAAATAATGGCTAAATCTAATCAGATGAGCTATCAATGTAAAATACCTATGATTCTGTTGGTTTAGTTTTTAAATTACCATTTCAGACAGTCTTAATGGTACAGGCCTATAATCATAGCTGCTTGGTATAATGAAACACTAGGGTTTTGTATTGAAAACAAGCTATTCTTGCTTCAGGCATATGGTGGTCAATTTTGTGTATATCCTGTGGTAAAATTTATGAGGTAAACTTTTGCCTGATCCCAATTTAATTTACTACCAGAATAGACTAATAATTCAATTCTGAAATTAAATTCAGTCTTTTTTATTGCATATATTTCTTAATTTACATTTCAAATGGTATCTCCTTTCCCTCTTTTCTGTTCATAAGCCCCCTATCCCCTCCCCTCCAGATCTCCCATAAGAGTGCTTCCCCCATCAACCCCCGCTTAACACCACCCCCCGACATTCCTCTGCACTGTGGTCCAACCTTGGCAGGACCAAGGGCTTCTCCTTCCACTGGTGCCCAACAAGGGTATCATCTGCTATATATGGAGCTGGAGCCATGGGTCAGTCCATGTATAGTCTTTGGGTAGTGATTTAGTACCTGGAAGCTCTGGTTGGTTGGCATTTTGTTTTTATTGGGTTGCAAGCCCTTTCTCTAATTCCTCCAACGGGGGTCCCATTCTCAGTGCAGTAGTTTGCTGCTAGAATTTGCCTCTGTATTTGACATGCTCAGCTTGTGTCTCTTAGGAGAGATCTCTATCTGGTTCCTCTCAGCATGCACTTCTTAGTTTCACCAATCTTATGTAGTTTTCGTGACTGTGTACACATGGGCCACTTGTGTGGCAGGCTCTAAATGGCCATTCCTTCAGTCTCTGCTCTAAACTTTGCCTCCCTCCTATGCATATTTTTGTTCCCCCTTTTAAGAAGGAGTGAAGTATCCACATTTTAGTTATCCTTCTTTTTGAGCTTCATGTGGTCTGTAGATTGCATCTTGGGTAATTTGAGGTTTTGGGCTAATATCCACATATCAGTGAGTACATACCATGTGTTTTTCTGTGATTGGGTTACCTCAATTTGGATGATATTTTGTAGTTCAATCCATTTGCTTATGAAATTCATGAAGTCACTGTTTTTGATAGCTCAGTAGTACACCATTGTGCCGATGTACCAGATTGTCTGTATTCATTCTTCCATTGATCAGATGTAGGAATGATAAAGATCTTTTCCCAATTTCTTGGTTGCCATTTTTTCCTAATGACAGTATCCTCTGCCTTAGAGAAGCTTTGCAGTTGTATGAGGTACCACTTGTTGATTCTTGATCTTAGAGCATATGTCATTGCTGTTTTCATCAGGAAGTTTTTCCTAGTGCCCATGTGTTCAAGACTCTTTTGCACTTTTTTGTCTATTAGTTTGAGTATATCTGGTTTGAAGTGGAGGTTCTTGAACCACTTAAGCTTTGTACCAGGCTATAAGAATGGCTTGATTTGCATTCTTTTACATGCTGACCTCTAGTTGAACCAGCACCATTTGTTGAAAAAGCTATCTTTCTTCCATTGGATGGTTTTTAGCTCCTTTGTCAAAGATCAAGTGACCGTAGGTATGTGGGTTCATTTCTGGGTCTTCAATTCTGTTCCACTGATCTATCTGCCTGTCTCTATACCAATACCATACAGCTTTTTTAAATTACTATTGCTCTGTAATGCTGTGTGAGGTCAGGGATTGTGAATCCCCCAGAAGATCTTTTATTGTTGAATATAGTTTTCGCTATCCTGGTTTTTTTTTTTTTTTTTTTTTTTTTTTTTGTTGTTATTCTAAATGGATTTTCAAATTGCTCTTTCTATTTCTATGAAGAACTGAGTTGGAAATTTGATGGGGATTGGACTGAATCTGTAGATTGCTTTTGGCAAAGTGGCCATTTTTACTGTATTAATCCTGTCAATCCATGGGCATGGGAGGTCTTTCCATCTTCTGAGATCTTCAGTTTCTTTTGTCAGAGACTTGAAGTTCTTGTCATAAAGATATTTCAATTGCTTGGTTCAAGTCACACCAAGATATTTTATATTATTTGGAAGTATTGTGAAGGGTGTCATTTCCCTAATTTCTTTCTTACCCTGTTTGTCCTTTAAGTAGAGGAAGGATACTGATTTGTTTGAGCTAATTTTATACCCAGCCCCTTTAATGAATTTGTTTATCAGGTTTAGTAGTTCTCTGGTGGGACTTTTGGGGTCACTTAAGTATACTATCATATCATCTGCAAATAGTGATATTGTGAATTCTTCCTTTCCAATTTGTATTCATTTGACCTCTTTCATTGTCTGACTGCTCTGGCTAGGATTTGAGTACTATATTGAATAAGTAGGGACAGAGTAGGCAGCCTTGTCTAGTCCCTGATTTTAGTGGGATTATTTCAAGTTTCTCTTCATTTAGTTTGATGTTAGCTACTGGTTTGTTGTATATTGCTTTTACTATGTTTAGGTATGAGTCCTGAATGCTGATCTTACTGGACTTTTATCGTGAAGGGTTGTTGAATTTTGTCAAATGCTTCCTCAGCATCTAATGAGATGATCATGTGGTTTTTATCTTTGAGTTTGTTTTATATAGTGGATTATGTTGATGGATTTCCATATATTGAACCATCCCTGCATCCCTGGGATGAAACATACTTGATCATGGTGAATAATCCTTTTGATGTGTTCTTGGATTCAGTTTGTGAGTAATTTTGCATCGATATTCATAAGGGAAATTAGTATGAAGCTTTCTTTCTTTGTTTAGTCTTCATGTGGTTTAGGTATAAGCATAGTTTGTTGCTGGGAATACAAGGTTTTGCAACCACTCTGGAAATCAGTCCAGAGGTTCCTCAGAAATTTGGACATAGCAGTACCTGAGGACACAGCTATATCACTCCTGGGCATATACCCAAAAGATGCACCAATATACAACAAAGACGCATGCTCCACTATGTTCATAGCAGGCTTATTTATAAGAACCAGCATCTGGATAAATCCCAGATGTCCCTCAACAGAGGAATGGATACAGAAAATGTGATGCATCTACACAATGGAGTACTACTCAGCTATTAAAAACAATGACTTCATGAAATTCATAGGCAAATGGAGGGAACTAGAATACTGAGTGAGGTAAACCAATCATTAAAAAAAAAACACATGATATGCATTCACTGATAATTGGATATTAGCCCAAAAGCTTGAATTACCCAAGATACAATCCACAGACCACATGAAGCTCAAGAAGGATGACCAAAGTAGGATTGCTTCAATCCTTCTTAGAAGGGGCAACAAAAATATTAATAAAAGGAAATATAGAGACAAAATTTGGAGCAGAAACCAAAGGAAAGGCTATCCAGAGACTGCCTCACCTGGGGATCCAGTCCATACGCATAAAGTCACCAAACCTAGAAAATATTGCTGGTTCCAAGAAGTGCATGCTAACAGGAGTCTGACTTAGATTGAAAGGCTCTGCCAGAGCATGACAAATACAGAGGTGGATGCTCACAGCCAACCATTGAACTGCGAATGGAGTCCCCATTGGAGGAGTTAGAGACAGGAATGATGGAGCTGCAGGGGTTTGCAATCCCATAAGAATAACAATACCAACCAGGGACTATACCACCATTGAAAGAGTTCATAGGAACAGACCCATGACTCAAGCTAAAATGTAGCAGAGGAATGCCTTGTTGGGCATCAGTGGGAAAGCCCTATCTCCTGTGAAGGCTTGACACCACCACCCCCCACATGGCTGGTTGTGTGGGTGGGGGAACACCTTCACAGAAGCAGTGAGGGGGATGGCATAGGAGTTTTATGGATGGGAAACTGAAAAGTGAATAACATTTGAAATATAAATCAAAAATATCCAATAAAAATTTACAAATCCCCCTAGTTGTTGAAATTTATGTGGTAGGACTGATCGACGACCACAATTCAGTATAAATCCTTAGTCTTTCCATTGTCTGAATACTTACAGACCCATGTTCATTTTTCTCCAGTGCCTTCTTTTAGAGTTGTACCAATTTTATTATGAGTTTTCATCCAAATACACTGAGGAATGAAATAATTTTCCTTTTGTTTCTTGGGCAGGAATAGCTTGGCTCTGAAAGGGTTCTGAGAAGACAGGGTGAGAAGTGAAATCAGATGTAGTGTGCATGATTGCAGAGGAAAGGAGAAGAGTCTATAATTTATGCTAATTCACTGGATACAATGAACTCTTCCAACACTTCTGTGCAGATTTACTCAAGGCAGAAGGAAAAGTAGGATTGGGACTGGAAAGTGTGAGAGTCAGATTGATATGAAAGAATAGCACATTTGAAAATATCATGAAATCATGAACATGTAGAACCTTTATTGTTAAATATATGTACTAGCTGTGCCATCATAAGTTCTTGTTATATAAAAGAGTTAAAAATGGACAAGGAAAAGAGACATTTCTCAGAAGAGTGACTTTTCATTCTGAGAATATAAATTTCCCATCCTGAGATTCATTAATCTCCCCTATCTTCTCATCAGTGTTAACCCTGCTGAACACTAAGACATTTCAGTACACTTTTTCAGATTGTCTTATAGACTTTTTAATATCTAAAGTATCATTTATTTTATCTAAAATATCTATACCTATAATTTCGTCAAATATAAAAATGTAAAAATGTCCATAAAATGTGATAAATTTCAACATTAAGACACTAATTTAAATATAAAAAAATCTGCCTTTATAAGTTGCCTGCCACTTTTAATTAGATCCTCAGTATATACTATATTTCATTAAAATCTATTTTTGTTAATGGATTTTCACATATTGAATTAACATTGCATCCCCGGGATGAAGCCTACTTGATTGTGGCGAATGATCGTTTTTTGAAGTATTCTTGGATTCAGTTTGCAAGAAATATATTGAATATTGTTGCATAGACTTCCATAAGTTTCTCAAGTTCTTTTTTTTTTTTTTTTTTTTTTTGGTTCGTCCTTGTGTATCAGAGTAATTGTGGCTTCAAAGAATGAATTACCTAGGGTATCTTCTATTTTATGGAATAGTGTGAGTAGTATTGGTATTTGCTCTTCTTTAAACATCTGGTAGAATATTGCACTAAAGCCATCTGGCCCTGAGGGTTTGTTTTTGTTTTTGTTTTTGTCTTTCTTTTTGTTTTTGTTTTTTGTTTTTTTGGTTGGGAGGATTTAATTACTTCTTCTATTTCCCTAGGGATATGGGCCTGTTTAGATGGTTTACTTGCACTTGATTTAACTTTGTCATGTAGTATTTGTCTAGAAAATCATCCATTTCACCTATATTTTCCACACAATAATAGTGTAAGACTTCAATACCATACTCTTACAGTTCATTGAAACAGAAACTAAACGGAGACACAGTAAAACTGGTATAGGTTATAAACCAAATGGATTTAACATGTATGTACAGAATTTTGCCCTAAAACAAAAGAATATAACTTTTTCTCAGCACTTCATAGTACCTTTTTCAAAACAGACTATTTAATCAATCACCAAACAGGCCTCAACTGATACAAGAGGATTGAAATAATCCCACACATCCTATCAGACTAAGGCTGGTCTTCAATAACAACAAAAACAACAGAAAACCCATATACCCATGGAAATATCTCTTTACTCAATGATAACTTGGTCAGGGGAAAAATTTTTTTTAAAAAAGAAAGAAATTAAAGAATTCTTGGAATTCAGTGAAAATGATGACACAGCATACCCAAATTTATGAGACTCAAAGACAGCAGTGCTAATGGGAAAATTCATAGAACTAAGTACTCTGGTAAACATGAAACTTGAAAGATCTTACACTAGCAAGATTTAAAGCACACCTGAAAGTTCTAGAACAAAAAGAAGCAAATACACCTAAGAGGAGTAGAGAGCAGGAAATAGTCAAACTCAGGGCAGAAATCAACCAAATAGAAACAAAGAGAACAATACAAAGAAACAACAAAACAAAAAGCTGGTTCTTTGAGCTAATCAACCAGATAGATAAACCCTTAGGCCAACTAACTAAAGGGCCCAGAGAAAGTTTCCAAATTAACAAAATTAGAATTGAAAAGGGAAACATAAAAGCAGAAACTGAGGAAATTAAAATCTATTTCAACATATTTACTGGACTCAGACCAAATTTTTGACCTGTTTTATTCCATGTACAGGATTTCCTTATAAACATTCATTTAGTAGAATAGTATATGAATTTACATACTACTGCATACATACTGCATGTTAAACATGCAGTAATACACAGAATAATACTAATATAGTGATCATAATTTATTGAGTTTCTGGATCATTATTATGACAATTTCAGGACAAATATAAAGTACACACAACTCTACACTGATAATCTTGGCGAGTAAATTAAAAGACCTGGAAAAGTGAGGCTAAAGTCTATATACAGTTTTCTGAATAAGAACGGACACACAGATTCATATATTTAATACTTGGCCCTAATTGGCCAACATGTCTGGAAAGGAATAGTAGATATTTCTTTATTGGACTAGGAGTGTCAATAAAAATGGGCTTTGTGATTTCAAATTATGGAATTTATTATTAGCTCACCATCTCTAGTGCAGTGATTCTTAACCTGTGTGTTGCAATCCTTTCATGAATGAAAGACTCTTTCACAGCAGTCACATATCAGGTAACTTAAATCTCAGATAATTACATTATAATTCATGAAAGTAATACATTTTCAGTTATGATGTAAGAACAAAACAATTTTATATTCATGGTATCACCAAAATATAAGAAATTCTAGAAATGACTGTAACAATAAGAGGTTAAATACCCTTGGTTTTTGTTTATTCATAGTGTCTTTTCACAGAAATGCAGCAGTAAAACTCAGAGAATTTTTTCCTCATTCCTTCTTTCCTTCTTTATTTCTTTCTCTAATATTTTGTATGGTTCTTTCTCAATAGAGCAAACATTTTTTGTTTTTCTTCAGACAGTGTGTGTGTGTGTGTGTGTGTGTGTGTGTGTGTGTGTGTGTGTGTGTAGCTTTACCTGTCCTAGAATGAGCTCTGAAGTCTAGGATGGACTCAAGATGAGAGGAATACAACTTATTCTGCTTTCTGAGAGCTCTAATTGAAGGCATGCAGCACCATCAGGAAAAAGTTTATTACATTTTTTACAACATAAAATATAATAAGATAAAATAAGATAAAAATAAACCATTGAATCAAAGTTTGACAAGGCAAAACAATGAAGAAAAGTACCAAGAGATTGCACAAGAATCAGAGACCAACTCATTCCCATTATTCAGAATCCTGTAAAACCTATTAGAGCCAGTGCTTCCTGCATCAGTCTCTGTAAGTTCATGTTAGCTTTGCTCAGTTGATTTAAAGGTCTTGTCTTTCTGGTGTCCTCCATCCCCTCTGGTTCTTATTGTAATTCTACTTACTTTCTGAGGGGTTATCATGAGCTCAGGTTGTAGGGATTTGATGGAAACATCTATTTTGTATAACATAAACTCAGGATATTAACAATAAAAGAACTTCTTGGGGATTGACAATCCCTGATCTCAACGTGTATAACAATAGTGATACAAACTGCATGCTATTGGAACAGAGGAAGGAAGGTAAAACAATGGAATAGAATTAAAGACCTAGTAATGAACCCATATACCTATGGTCACTTGATCATTGACAGAGGAGATAAAACCATCCAGTGGAAAACAGATAGCATTTTCAACAAATGGTGCTGGTTCAACTGGAAGTCTGCATGTAGAAGAACACAAATTGATCCATTTTTATCACCGTGTAGAAAGCTAGGTCCCAGTGGATCAAGGACTTCCACATAAAACCACATATACTCAAAGTAATTGAAGAAAAATTGGGGAAGAGTCTTGAATACATGGGCACTGGTGAAAATTTCCTGAATAGAACACCAGTGCATTGTGCTCTAAGATCAAGAATCGACAAATGGGACCTCATAAAATTGCAAATTTCTGGGAGGCAACAGATATTGTCCTTAGGGAAAAACAGCGAACAACAGATTGGAAAAAGGTCTTTACCAAATCCTACATCCAATAGAGGGCTACTATCCAATATATACAAAGAAGTCAAGAAGTTAGACTCCAAGGAATCAAATAACCCTATTAAAAATGGGGTACAGAACTAAACAAAGAATTCTCAATTGAGGACTATGGAATGGCTGAGGAGTAACTAAAGAAATGCTCAACATCTCTAGTCACTAAGGAAATCAAATCAAAACAACTCTGAGATTCTACCTCACACCCGTCAGAATGACTAAGATCAAAAACTCAGGTGACAGCAGATGCTGGTGAGGATGTGGATTGTTGGTGGGATTTCCAGCTGGTACAACCACACTGGAAATCAGTCCAAAGTTTCCTCAGAAAATAGGACATCCTACTACCTGATGACCCAGCTATACCACTGGTGGACGTATATTCAAAGGATGCTCTAACATATAACAAGGACACATGCTCTACTATGTTCATTGCAGGCTTATTATAATAGCCAAAAAGCTGGAAAGAACCCAGATGTTGCTTAACAGAGGAATAGATACAGAAAATAATGTACATCTGTACAATTGAGTAATACTCAGATATTAAATCAATGACTTCATGAAATTCATATGCAAATTGATGGGACTAGAAAATATCCTGAGTGAGGTAACCGAATCCCAAAACAAAAACATGGTAGGTACTCACTGAGAATTGCATATTAGCCCAAAAGCTCAAATTATCCAAGATACAATCCAAAGACCATATGAAGCTCAAGAAGAAGGATGACCAAAGTTTGAATGCTTCAGACCTTCTTAGAAAGGGGAACAAATACATTAATAAGGGAGAATACAGAGACAAAGTTTGGAGCAGAGACTGAAGGCCATCCAGAGATTACCCTACCTGGGGATCCAGCCTATACACACACAGCCACCAAAACTAGGCCATATTGGTGATGCCAAGAAGTGCATTGTGATAGGTGTCTGATGTAGCTCTCTCCTAAGAGGCCCTGCCAGAGCATGACAAATACAGAGGCAGATGCTCACAGCCAAGCAATGAACTGAGTCACGATTGAAGGAGCTGAAGGTTTTTGCAACCCCATTAGATCAACTATATCAAACAACTAGAGCTCCCAGGGACTAAACCACAATCTAAAGAGTACACCTGGACAGACCCATGGCTCCAGCTTCATATGTAGCAGAGGAAGGCCTTGTTGGGCACCAATGGGAGGAGAAGCCCTTGGTCCTGCCAAGGCTGGAACCCCCAGTGTAGGGGAATGTCAGGACAAGGAGGCAGGAAAGGGTGGATTGTTTTGTGGGGAACACCCTCATAGAAGAAGGGGGAGGGAGATAGCATAGGGGTTTCATTGATGGAAAACCAGAAAGGGGATAAAATTTGTCTTTTTTTTTTTTCCGGATCTGAGGACCGAACCAGGGCCTTGGGCTTATAGGGCAAAGCGCTCTACCACTGAGCTAAATCCCCCAACCCAGGGATAAAATTTGAAATGTAAATAAAATATTCCAATAAAACATTTAATTTATATTAGAAAACTCCCCTCTCTCTCTCTCTCTCTCTCTCTCTCTCTCTCTCTCTCTCTTCCTCTTTCATTCCCTTTCTCAATAATGATGTCTGACTATTGCTTTCTGTATTTATTTTCATCTTCTGTATGATACTCTCTAATGATAGCTGAATAAAACACCAATCTGTGTGTATAGTAGAATAACTTTAAGGTTCATCTTATTGCATCATTTATTAAAAAATTTTAGTCCATTATTGTTCAGCCTTTCCCTAGGCTCTGCAATATCTACTCTCTGTTTTATGAAAACCCAATCCGTTTTATGTGTGGGTTCTGTTTGGCAGTATAGGTGTTAGTACATAAATTTGCAAGTGTATATTCATGGATGTGGGATCACTTTAAGAGACTTGTATTCTAAGACTTTGCCCTTTTGTAGTTGCTTGAATGATAAATTGTAATTTTATTCCCGCAAAACTGTTTAGAGCAGAGGGTATGTGCATAACCTCTGTGAAACCACCCCTAGTTGCTTCTGATTGGTAAATAAATATGCTAGCAGCCAATTGCTCTGGAGAATAGACAAAAAGGGTTTTTCTTTTTATGATTTTTCTGGGCTTGGGAAAGAAAGGAGAAGAAAGAAAGAGGAAGAAAGGAGATTGGCTATAATTTAGAGCGTGGAGAGAAGAGAGACAGGGGCCACCATTGGGTAGAGTAAAAAGGAGAGCACCTCAGTTCTGGAAGAAGAAAGCACAGCCCAGGTGCTGCACAAATGGGTCCAGAGTGGCCAAGATGGAACACAGAATTTAATAAGTAGTAACTCAGAGTTATTGATAGAAGTCAGATTCTAGCCACATAGAGGCTAGGTAGTTTGTCACCTATTGTGCTGCTTAAGGAATATTAAGATATAAGTGATGTGTGTCTCTTACTTATGACCATAAATCACTGAGACAGGTAGCATCTCCAAATGGGACATATTTATTAATTAATACAACATATCACATGCTTAAGTTAGGCAAAAAACTCACTTTTAAAAGTTATTGGAGATTTCTGAATGCATATGCCTGCCCATTAAGATTAGGAGGCAAGAAGAATTGGTTTCTCAGGCAAGTAGAGATGAACAAATGGTTCCTCCCTAAGATATGCATGTCCAGAACTAGTATAGAAATTTCTACTAGTGTAGCACACAGAACTCTGGAGTACATGGTTTAGGTCTAGAAACACCCAGGTTTACCCAGAGATTTCAGAAGCAGCCTAGGGATTCGCCTGGACTCTTAGGTTTGGGGCTTATGTGCAGAGCTTAAGCTGTAGAAATGAGAGCTCTTGATGAGATAACTATTATTTTGCATGGTTTTTTTTTTATAGAATGACCTTGACTAAATATTAGAAATAAAATATGGAAACAGTTATACAATCTTTTGTTAAAAATAAGTCTATCATTTTTAGTTCAAGTTTTTTGTTTTTATAGTGAAATTCACATTAATAGTTAGGATCTATGTACATAAACCATGAAAATCCCTATTATTCAATACTCTCCTCTCTAATATCTGACTTTTACAATTTATCAAGTAAAATGATTTCTTCTTCATGACCAGGAAATATTCCCATATTTAGGGCCAACATTTTATCCTCATTTGAAATTCAATCTCATAATTCTGAAAACATTAAGTATAGAAATACTACAAAAAAGGAATTATTCTCCATATTTTCTGTACTATCTACTGATGAAAGGCAAACCACTACTGTTGTGGGAAAATTTTGTGGAAAACAAAATGATGCTAAATGCTTTTAAAATGGTTTATCTTTTTTCTTATTATATATTAGTAATGAAATTTAAATCACTAGGATTTTATCCTACTTAAATAACTATTGTGGTTAGGTGTAGAGTGAGAGAGCAATGTAACGAAATGATAATCTTAAATGCAGGAAATAGAGTAGGTAATTGTGGATGGACAAATGTTGGGTGAATGTAAATGGGAAGATCAAATAGGAAGAGGAAAGAAAGAGGATGTAAAGAAGAGACTAGAAGAAAGGAGATGCAAATTTGAGGTATAGCATAAAAGTATACTATAGTAGAAGCTTCTTAAAATAAATATATATATATACACATATATATATACACATATATATTTACATAAATCCACATATTTAACACATACATGTGTGTGCATGTGTGTGTTTGTGTGAGAGAAAAATAAGCCTAAATAGAGTAACCCACCAAAAGTGTTGATAACAAAAACAAATTAGACATTTCTTGTTAATCATAAGACATCCAATTACAGGAATGTGTTACATCTAATTGTATACTTGGCAGAAGGAGTATCATTGAATGATAAAAACAAACAAGCCTATGGCAGAGTCTATTAGTTGCTGAAAACCAATCATGCGTAACTTAATGAAAACTGTGAAATTTAGTTGATACCACCAAGAGACTCCTATTTATTAGTGTTTATAGTACTAGAAGGTACTCTGCTACCAAACAAAAAAGGCAAACAACAACTAAACTATAAAACTTGTTTTTTTAAATTTTTATTAGATATATTTCTTTACTTACATTTCAAATGTTATTCCCTTTCCCGGTTTCCTGTCCACATGTCCCCATCCCCTCTCCCTCCCCCATACGAGTATTTCCCCCATCCATCTCTCTTACTCTCTTCCTCAACATTGGTAACATTACGTAAGGTATGCTGTTGAAACTGTGGTGTAAAGTTATGGAGATAACTAGCCCATAATAGAACAACTTTAGGTCTTTCTTCATGAGGTGGAACCCATCTCTGAAACTACTCAAGTGTCTACTAACCAGGGACTGGTTAAGCCATGGCCCTAGAGGAAATAATATACTACTGTTCTGCTAAACACATTTAACAAAAGAGTTCTAATGACATTTTGATATCTTTATGTGTCTAAACATGTTCAACAATTCTAAATATTACTTTTATTTACTCAGATTGAGGAATGAGATGAGCATCAAAACAAAGCCACATATATTACATTATATATATAATTCATTCTTGTGCAGAGATCAGAGTCCTTCTTTCTTTGTCTTAACTATCCCTAGTCATAGTGCTAGCAGTTTCTAGCCTCCACACTATCTATTGTTCCAAGCTGACTGTTTCAATCTGGCTTTTCTCTACTTTTGTTTAAATTGCTTTGCTTAGTTTCATACTAATGTTGGTGATTTGTCTTAATTTTCTGAATCCTTCTTACTTTTTAGTCTGTCATGTCTTTACCTGTGTCTAGATTGTTCTCTCTGCCTCCTGTCTTTGTAAAACTATTTTATAAAGTGCTACACGTACCACCTTTCTTGTCATTTGCTTCTCTATATTAGTCTCCCCTTCCTTTTTGCTCTTATGACAGTTGGGTGTATCCTATCTCTGACTTCTGTTAAATCTTCTGTTATCTTAAGTCTTTCTGATTTATATATTTGTCTGTCTCTCAATTAGATGTACCATTAAAATGTATTTGTTTCCTTCTGTAAGCTAACCATTCTGTCTTTGTTAGGATTAAAGGTATGCATTATGGGTAGTTCTGCATTTGAGACCAATATTATAATACAGATTGTATTTGTATTCAAGCCAGATCACATAGACCTAAAGCCCTTGCCAAAGCAGCCATGTTGCTGGACTGTTTTTTATTTTTTATTTGTTTTATTTTTTAATTTTTTAATACATATTTCTTTACTTACATTTCAAAGGTTATTTCCTTCTCGGTTTCCAGTCCATAAGCCCCCCTTCCCTCCCCTCCCCCATACAGTTATTCCCCCTATTCATCCCCTTTATTGTCCTCCCCCCTATTCCCCTGCCCTTGGGTTCCAACCTTGGCAAGACCAAGGCCTTTCCCTTCCACTGGTGCCCCAACAATGAGAAGCTTCTTTCTGCACTAGATGGGAATATATATAGATGCCTTCAACTGAACAATGTTCAGAGAATGGATGTCCTTAGAACAGTCTTTTTGTAATGGTAATTTTACAGCAAATTTCTTTGCTCATAGCTCCTGGAATGAGGAAGACAAGGTGGAAATATTGTATAATCCAGTAAGTTAAAGAAATCAAGAAAATAAACCTTCTAGATACAATGGGTCCGAAGCACATATAAAATCATTAATGTTTCAGCCTTTACAAGACCTGAATAGCTCTAAGGAAGAAGAAGTACCAGTGATGGGAGGAAAAGTCGACACAAACTATGATCCCTAACATAGAAGTTATAAATTGACAAATTAGTCAAAAAGGAAAAACTTAGCTTTCTCAATAGTATATCACTAGATATGCAAAACATCACTAAATGTAGGTCTCATGTCCAGTATTATATGAAAAACGTAACACAAATTCAAAATTTTTGAGGATTTTTTATTTACAAATTGTCTATTGTACTTGCCAATTTAATGTTTTAATCCAATTTCTGTGTGTGGAAATATGACTCTCTGTGTGTTTTTGTCTTCTTTATCATTAGCTAATTTTTTACTGTTTATTTGCCTTTTCTTATTTTGCTTCATTTTTAGTTCATCTTATTTTATGTTATATTATTATTATTATTATTATTTAGATGAGTGTCAATTTTCTAATGAGAAAGAAAGAGTAGAAACGGGTGTGCATTTGTGTGGGTGCATTTGTGTGGGTGGGGAGTTGATAATCTAAGAGGAGTTTGGGTCAGGGAAAGTAAAATTAGAATATGTCATATGAAAAGCGTCTCTTTTCAATAAAAAGAAATAGTAAGTTATTAATTAGTTATTACATGTTTTATTAATTTTTCTCTGTGAACTAAATATAAATTTACTCCAAGGTCAAGCTTTATATGTTGAATTCTGAAATTATTAATATTTTCTTATAAATAAACTACTGATGATAACACTTCATGTAATGAAAGTTCTTAATGGTTCTCATGATAGTGTATGTCAAGATTGCTTCAGTCTCCTGTCAGTCACTTTTTCGCATCAGATATGGATGTCTCCTGAGAGACTCTGCCAGAGCCTTACTGATAGTGATGAGGATGTTTGCAGCTAACCATTGGACTGAGCACAGGGACCCCAACAGAGGAGTTAGATAAATGATTGAAGGAGCTGAAGAGGTTTGCAACCCTAAAAGAACAACAACATCAACCACCCAGACCCCTGCCCCAGAGCTCCCAGGAACTAAACCATGTACAACCAATGAGTACACATGAAGAGATCTATGGCTCCATCAACATATGTAGAAGAAGATGACATTGTCTAACATCAATAGGAGGAAAAATCCTTGGACCTGTGAAGGCTTGTTTCCCCAGAGTAGGGAAAGGACAGGACATTGAGGTGGGAGTGGGTGGGTGGATGTGGGAGAATCCTCTTATAAGCAGGGGGAGGGGACAAGGTAAGGGAGAGTGGGGAAAGGGGATAATATTTGAAATGAAAATACATAAAATATCCAAAAAATAAAAAGCATTCCTTGTATATAAATAAGTCTATCTGAATCTTCAGGATTCTAGCCATTCTACTATAAACATGGCAGTTTTGTTTAAGCACTAAATAAAGAAATTGTGTTCTGTAATCTTAAACAATGTGAGAAATAGAAAATTCAAACAAAAACCACAAACAAAACAAGAGAAAGACCTACACAGAATGCCATTATTAATGCAAGTACTGATCATAAATATCTAATCTAAGTGTCAGAGTAATGAGTCATTCTGACTACTTATCTTACTTAAAAAAAATACACATTAGAGTTTAGAGTAATCTATTGTGCCAATGAATTGTTTCAACGCATTCTTTATGTCCAGAATTTGCTCCTATGTGTATGTGATTAGGACGGAACATTTGGAATTAACTAACAAATTATTAAAAATTTTATTCTTTCTCTGCAAATCTGTAACACTTCTTTTATTAATGGGTCCTTGTGAGATCTTTCACATTCTTGCTTGCATTCCAAGTAGTATTGTAACTGTGAACTAACTTTCAATCCATGGAGATATATATATATATATATTATAATATATTTATATATTTTTATATACATATTTCCATCAGCTAAAGATTATCACAGAAATCCACAATTAACCTAAATTAAGAGAATTTGCCGAAAGCTAGGGCTTGTTCCTTCAATAGCTCACAATTTAATATCTAATGTATTTTATTCTATGAATACCACATGGTCGATTACCTGGTTCATTTCCTAGTTTCAAGTAACCATCTTCCTCTGTGTCCATGATTAATCTGTTTTTGTGCCTCTAATTATATCCCAGAATATCTTTTTTATCTCTGTTGGATATCCCATCTTCTAATATTGTCTGAGCTCCTTAGTCATAGTCTTTTTTCATTGGCACATGAAGCTGACATACATTGCACAAAGAATTATCTCTCCATAGTATTGTAATTGTGTATATTTTGTATACCTTATGGCTGCTGTTTCATGTGTGCTGCTTTCCTGTCAGATGTAAAAATAGTATCTAATACCTAACAGACATCTTATTCTTATTGTTGAAGTGTTTCTCCTTCATCTTCCTGATGCTGTCTTCATTAGGGTTTTATTGCTTTGAAGAAACACAATGACCAAGACATTTTTATACATAAAACGTTTATTTTGCATGACTTACACTTTCAGTGGTTCACTCAATTATCATGTTAGGAAACATGACAGTGTACTTGTGGACATGTTGCAGAAGGAGGTTACAGTTCTGCATCTTGATTAAAAGGCAGCACAATAAAAATGTTCTCCACAGAATGTGAGGAAGAGTCTTTCTTCTGCATTAGAGGAGTCATCAAAGCCCACCCGCGCGCGCGCGTGCGCACACACACACACACACACACACATACACACACACACAACAAACACACACTCTTGATAGACTATGTCTATCAGTCATACACTGCTGAAATAAATGTTGCACAAATAATGTCCTTTGTGTTTGTTATGCAACATTGCTTGGTTAGTTTCCTGCTGACCTCATCTCATTTTCAGATAGCTTTCTGTTGATTGTTTCTCATGCTACCCCTGAAAACTCTACATAGAGTAAGGTACTTATTAATAAATTTGTTTACAGAGCCATTATTTTATGAAGGATTCGCTCATGTCAAATTTACCTCCCTTTTTTTATTTCCTATGCCCTGTCACTATAGATCCTTAAGTATAATAGTTTGCAATGAGTAACATGGCTGAGGAAATACCCTTGGGATATTGAATATGCCAAGCAGTGGTGTAGCTGTATCAAAGACCTGATCAATGTAATGTTTCTCTTTCTGAGAACTATTCAAAACCTCCCACAGACTGACATAAGGTATACACAAGTCAAAAATCCCACAAAAATGAGATTGCAAACTGGTACAACCACCCTGGAAATCAGTATGAAGGTTCCTCAGAAAATTGGACATTGTATTACCTGAAGACCCAGCTATACTACTCCTGGGCATATACACAAATGATGCTTCAACAAATGCCAAAGATACATGCTCCACTATATTCATAGCAGCCTTATTTATAATAGCTAGAAGCTGGAAAGAACCCAGATGCTTTTCAACAGAGGAAGGGATACAAAAATTCTGGTAACATATACAATGGAGTACTACTCAGTTATCAAGAACAATGACTTCATTAAATTCATAGGCAAATGGATAGAGCTAGAAAATATCATCCTGAGTGAGATAACCCAATCACAAGAACACACACATGGTATGCACTCGCTGATAAGTTGATATTATTTCAAAAGCTAAAATTACACAAGATACAGTACACAGACCACATGAAGCTCAAGATGGGTAACCAAAGTGCAGATGCTTCAATCCTTCTTAAAAGGGAAGAAAAATATTTATAGGAGTAGATATGGAGACAAGATTTGGAACAGAGACTTGAAAAATAACCATTCTGAGTCTGTCCCTTCAGGGGATCCAGCCCATGAATATACAGCCACCAAAACTAGGCAATATAGATGAAGCCAAGAATTGCATGTTTATACAAGTCTGATATAGCAGTCTCCTGAGAGGCTCACCCAGATCATGGCAAATACTGAGGCTAATGCTAGCAGCAAACGATTGAACTGAAAATGGGGTCCTTATTGGAGGAGTTAGAGAAAGAACTGAAGGATTTGAAGGGGCTTGCAACCCCATAACAACAACAATACCAATCAAACAGAGCTAAACCAGGGACTAAACCACTACCCAAAGACTACACATTGGCAGACCCATGGTTCCAGCTGCATATGTAGCAGAGGATGGCCATGTTAGGCAAAATGTGAGGAAAACCCCTTGGTCCTGCCAAGGCTGCATATCCCAGTATAGGGGAATTTCAGAATAGGGAGGCAGGAAGGGGGTTATTTGGGGAGGAGGAACACCCTTATAGAAGATAGGGAGGGGAATGCAATAGGTAGTTTATGGATGAAAAACCAGGAAAGGGAGTAAAAGTTGAAATGTAAATAAAAATATCCAATAAAAAGTACTCAGAATAATAAAAAAAAGGATTCAGCATGTTTAAAATTGATGAAACAATGGTGGAAGCATATCATTGGACAGTCTAACTATGTGAGAGATTAGTAGCTAGAAGCTCACATCTTGGACACATCAAAGCTAATAGAGAAAAAGACTATATAGCAGGAAGTTTTCAAACTTTAAATGCCATCTCCACTTACACTTCCTATGAAGCAATATTTTCTAATTGTTTTCATAAAAACAATTCTATCAAGTGTGATATCCATATATGCAAGCATCTTAACCTATAACGTTCATTCTCTTCCAAATTACAACATCCCTTATTTTTGTCTGACAAAGCTGGATGTTAACATATAAAGAAAAAAAATGTAACAATTATGATAAATTCCTGAAAACAGAAGCATTGCTGCTTATAAACCTTCATTGGAAAACAGAACAGTGCTCTTTCATTATTCATATTAGCTGATTTGTTTATTCAATAAGGTTTATAACATATTCATGCCTGCTATCCATATTTACTCTTCGTGTCATATAAGTATAAAGTTAAGATGATGAATAAAACTCACCCAGTTGTCCTCAAATATATGACTCTGGTATGTGTCATGGGAGTGAAGGATTCATAGTCAGCTGTCTGGGAGTCAGATCTGAATATGCAAATTTTTTTATAAACTCAGTGTCTGTAACATTAAGCATGTGCACAGGTAAATGTCATTATTGCTTTTGTTGCTAGATGTCACTTTCATAATAAATCTCCAAGGATTTGCTTTATTGTCAGTTGACAATTTGTTGAAAATATAGTTTGTGTATTAAAACACTATGTGCAAACCAGAAACTTCACTCAGAACATAAAGAGAAGTTTATGATATCTATACCTGCTCTAAATGATACTACTATTAGCTATTATTCTCACCCAAATAGTTGTCCATTGTTATTTATATCCATAATGTAATAAAAACACAGTTTTTTCTCCTCTAAGACAAATTAAATGAAAGGATAGTGTATAAGATTTTGACACAAAGGAATGATAGGTGAAAGATATTTTTTAGACTTTATAGAAAAATATGATGTAATCCCCCAATTCTAATATTTTTGACAAAGGTAATATGGGAAAAATGATACAGACTGGAAGGATATGGAGAAAAGAAAGAAAAACACATCTTAATAGGATCTTGGGAAGAGATAGTTGTGAAGTTCTGTTATATATCGTTATTAATAATACTGGATAAATACATTATAACTGTATTTGAAGAGTCACTTTTCATTTATTTCTCTGAATTTAAAAACATATACTTTGTAAATTTTATTAATGATTATGATAAAATACTATCATATCATTTTGTTCTTGTACTCTCTCCACATATTTCCCCATACCCTTTCCAATTCAATGTACTTTCTACAGGAAAAATACTGTTTCTAGTTTGCTCTCCTTTCATACATGGATGTGGAGACATCCACAGTATGGCTGAACACTTGACACATTTTCAAAAATGAATGATTCTTCCTCTTCCTCTCCTAATTACATGTAGCTTTTAAGTAAGGAGTTGGGCCTGGAACTTGCCTACTGGATCTATGCAAGACTTTTGTCTGTCTTGATTATGCACAATTATTGTGGAAGTAATGACAATCTTTGTGATTTTATGTGATTAATATCATGGCATTTACAGAGATAGCATTTCAATGTACTTATAATCATTCAGTCATTAAGTATTATATTCTTTCTTCCTTGTCTTCTATTACATTCACAAATCTGAACTTTTAGCCATGATAATGGTGTGCTTAATATAGGTGTGTCCCTTATGAATGAGAAAGAATATTTGTTTTCAGCCTTTTGGCCAGTTATGTAGAACACTGACTACTGCCTCTATCAAAAACAAACAAACAAACACACACAAAAATAACCCCCCCCCAAAAAAAACCCTTCTCTGACCATCAGTGAGAGCACTGGAAGTCTAAGAAAAGACCACAGAAATATAAAAGGAAGTCAGCATGAATTTTCAATATAACAACAGCAGCAAAAAACAACAGCAGCAAAATAATAACAACTCATAGGCCCTATGACATCCCTTCCCTATTGTAGGTTTCAGTGGCTACTTCACTAGTAAAACACTAAACTATCTCATACCTTTTTTGATTTTTATTTAGAAATCATGCCTTCTTGGAGCAAAATGTCCACTCACACATAGCAAATGTAGTATTATTTATCATTAATTATAATATTGTTGTTATCAGTATTATTTCTACTTCCAATACACAAAAGAAGCAACCAAGACAAGAATCCATTGATGAAGAGAGTTCTTTAAAATTGTGATAAGATTGCTGAAGTGCAGCTCCTTATAGCTCATGGCTTCAGACAATGAGTAGGGGAAGATCTTTGTTATTTTTAAGTGGTTGGTCACTGGGAGTTTGACTGTTCTCCAATAAATATATGAGGAATACAAATTGTACTTAGTGTAATTTTTTCTATTTGTGGAAGGAGGGAGGGCACAAGGTTTAGAGGGTGGACCTGGGAAGGATGAGAAGCAAATGTGATTTGATTTCACTTTATGAAATTCCCAAATAACACAGAATATATTATGTAGGAAAATACATTATAATTACATCAATTATGTTTTCATTTTTCCCATAAACCCATAACCTTATATTTGTCCTATTGCCAAATGTTTTAAAAATTTTATCTTTATTTCTGAATCTGAGTCTTTAACTGATTTTGTTTTCTTTTCTTGGTCTTGTCCTGTGAGTTCTGTTATATTAGAAGTTAATTTTCATTGTGGGATGATGAGTCTTTATATTGATATTAATCTAAGTTACCTCTTTCTCATTGTGTACATTTAATTTGGCATCCTAATTTTTTATGTTTCTCATAACTTTCAAGACATCTTATTTCTTTTCAATGGCTTTTCAGATAAGAATATTCTTGCACATTATACCACTCCAGAGCTCTCTGTTATGTAGTCTAATGATTGCATATATCTTCATATACAATTGAATCAGGAATTAAATTCCCCATGAGTCTCAATATATAAGATACATATATTCAGTAAAAATGTAATAAAAAACCATAAATATGTAATTATTTTAAAAGCTACCAGTAGATGATTAATTAGCTTTATCAAGAGAAGGTATATTATATTTCTAATATATTTTTATAATCAGATTAAAATTAAAATTAAAATAATTTCCTTTTAATTTAAATTTTATACATGGATATAATATGCTTTGGTCAAATCCACCAAAATTAATTACTCTCCAATTTTCCCTCTAGCACTCCACCACTTTTTGTTCCCTAAGGCATACACTATGTATTTGTTTGTTTTAAAATTAATTTACAATTATTATGAAGAAGCAAAGGAAAACTATCTATAACCTGCTCTATAAAACTATAACCGTACTTCCTATATTCCTGTATAAAAACAACAGTGTTCTATTTTAATTCACTGACATAAAGATTAATTTATTTTTTTGTACTGATGGTACATTGACTATCCATTTTAAGGAATAGTGGATCTAAACTAGCTGATACATTCAGTGAAGTAGGTTTTATTAATGACACATTATAATAAATATTCTTACTATGCCTGATTTTCAGTAAACATTTACTAAATTCCTTAGAATCTAAAAAATAAGGTACAATTATTTGGCCACCAAAAATACTATCAAATAGTAGCAGCTGACTTTCATGTTCATGTTACCAACTGTAAATAAGTTTGAGAAATCAACTGGGAATATCTAATATCATGGCAACTGTAATAATCTGTTCAGTGTATTAAGTGCTACCACACATTCATTTCAGAGTGTTCATAGTGAAGAAATGAATAAAGCCAAAATGCGATTGAAACCTAAGCATAGTGAAGAAAATTCAAATTAAAACTTTTTAAAAGTGCATTTATTGAATACGTTATGTGGATATATCTTGAGGGTGATAAAACTGTATTACACTTAAAACAGTCATAACAAATTCAACATAATCGATATTGGAAATAAAATGCATGTTGCCCCAATCCAGAGTCTCAATGATCAATATAAATCATGATGTTCTTTTGTCTGTTATACTTGGAATGGTATCAAAATAATATTGTCAGAGACACAAAACAAAACAAACAAAAAACCAAAACCTCCATTCTCCTTTTAATAGTTCTTTTGTGTCTAATATTCAAAGTATACTACAACATGTAATCACATCTAAATGACAGGAAAACTAGACAAGGATTTAGAGCTATCACTGGGTATAGTACTGAGAGGTAATTTGGCAACCGTACTTTTTATGTATTTGTAAAAAAAAAAGGAATATGTTCAATTTTAATTCAGAATTTAAATACACCTGCCCACACACACACTGAGACAGGAATTGCTTCATAAAAATAACAATATCAAAGTCCACACAGTACTCAGCACTCTGACTGTACAAGAATTAATATTTGAATAATAGAAAACAACCTTTTCATAGTACACAAAAGATTATCCTATCAATAATATTTAATATATTACATACTCTGACTGTGATATTAAGAATGATTCTCAGTATAACTACCTAGTTAATCAGTATGTCTGGAAGAAGTTTCAATTCCTCAGTAACAAATTCTATCACATTGATGCAATTTTATTTCAATAATATCTACACAATATAAACTTTGTAAATAGTACTTACTTTTGTGTAATCAATAGGGAA
This sequence comes from Rattus rattus, assembly GCF_011064425.1. Classification (NCBI taxonomy): domain Eukaryota; kingdom Metazoa; phylum Chordata; class Mammalia; order Rodentia; family Muridae; genus Rattus; species Rattus rattus. The sequence goes on along the minus strand of NC_046161.1, from coordinate 14,384,232 downwards.
ATATGACACAACAATAACTTTAGTTTTAGGGTGTGTTCCTGAATATTGTGAATAAAGCCACTGCTCTAAGATCTAAAGAAATAGATGGAAATTAATCCAGAGAATATATCTAATGAAGAGAAGTATGCCAAGTCAACACATTGTAGATATTTTAGTGACTATGGAGATGTAGAAAATTTTAGCTGACTACAATCCCATTTAGTTTAGAATTTCTCTAAACTGCCACATCCATGTCAAGATGATATTACAGGAGATAAATGATTCTATTAACAACTTTCCTCAAGAATTCCCTTATCCCCCTAGTTTTTAGATGATGGTTCCACAAGGAATGGAAACATTATACATCATGGAAGCCATTGCATTATTTCTGAGAGAATCTGTCAAATCAGAATTGATACCTATATATACAGAACCACAAATTTACCAAGTGTAGGGAGAATACCTTGTGTATTATATGGATCTATGACCTATCAAATAAAAAGACTAAGTCCGATGGCTTAGTCAGAAAATAGAAATGGAAAAACTAGAAAGAAGAAAGGATCCTGGGATAGGGCCAGGTGAGGGAAGATGCTCTGAGAAGATATGAGGAGATAGGCTAAGCACAGGTAACCAGCCATGTGGCAGAATATAGTTTAAAATAAATGTGATCTTTTAAGTTAGATCCATTTGGAAAAGAGCCTAGTTATATGGCCAAGATATTATTAAATATAGCTAGTTCTCAGTTTTATTTCTTGATTTGAGACTAGAAGGAAGAAATGGCCCAAGTCCTACAACTAAGTTGCTCAAACTCTAAGGAAAAATTACAATTCTCTGGTCACCAATAATATTACCACATGGTTGAAGTTTTGCTTTAGTGATATTCATACCATTTAAAATATATCAACTGTAACTAATTTTGACAAACCAACAGAGAAAATATAACACCCTGACAACTGTAATTTTAGAGTCACTTTCTGCATATTATGATGAAGCAACTACTCTAAGAAATAAAGGGAGAGATGGAGATTAATCCATATTATAGAAGTTAAGCAAATTTTAACAGGAGTTGAAGACCACCAAATACAGATTGGAACAATTTTAATTAGTATGAGATAGTGGAGAATGTTCTCTTAATAATATTCTTTTAAAAACATTTTTTTTTCTAAAATGCCACATGGATATCACATGATACATCACACAAGATAAGTTAGTTTACCAAAAAGTTTTCTCAAAGCTTCTTTTATTTCTCTATTTCTTAGACTATAGATAAAGGGGTTGAGCAATGGGGGAACCACAGTGTACATTACAGAAGCTATTGCTGAATTTCTAAGAGAGTCTGTCACAGCAGAACTGATGTAAACCCCAAAACCTGTCCCATAGAACAAAGAAACAACAGACAGATGTGATGCACAAGTAGAAAAAGCTCTGTGCTTTCCTTCAGAAGATGGCATTCTCAAGACAGATGACACAATGTAGATGTATGAAAATGCAATTCCACAGACAGGGCCACCCCCAAAGACAATAACTGCAAGAAATATCAATAAATTATTAAGAAATGTATCAGAACAGGCAAGCTTGATAATCTGAGCCATCTCACAGAAAAAGTGTGGGATTTCTAATTCTGTGCAGAAGGAAAGCTTCAAAATCATTAGAGTGTGGAGTAGGGCATCTGTGATGCTAAAGAGTAGGGAGAGTAGAACCATCACGGCACAGAAAATAGGGTTCATGATGATTGTGTACCTCAGGGGTTTGCAAATGGCTACATAGCGATCATAGGCCATCACTGCCAGGAGAAAATTTTCCATGTCCCCAAAAATTGAAACAAAGCAGATTTGAGTTAGACATTCTACATAACTTATGCTGTCGTCCTGTGCTTGGTTGTTCACCAACATTTTTGGGATTGTGACTGTACTCAAACAGATGTCATTAATAGAAAGAATAGAGAGAAATAGATACATGGGAGTATGCAGTTGTGACACTGAGCTGATAGCCATGATGATAAGTAGGTTTCCCAAAATTGTGATCAAATACATGGAGAGGAACATGGCGAAGATGAAGGGTAGAAGTTTGTGATTGTCAGTTAATCCAAGCAGATGGAATCCTGAAACTGCTGTTTGGTTTTTCAGTTCCATATTTTTTTAATGAACTTTCAAAACGATAATGTAAAAAGAACATTTAATTCATGAGCATCTGTATCAGAGTCATAATAATACCTGTTAGAATAGCATTAAAATAGAACTATCTACCATAATTCTAATGATAGCAACTTGTATTTAAGACACTTTTGAAGAATGATAGTTGGTCATAGTACTTAAAGTACTCCCCAAACTTCTCTCTACAGTGTAAAAATTCAAGGAAATACTATACTATTTTGAAGAAAAAATTGTTATTGAGAAAAAACATATTTCTCACTGGAGAAAAATTAGACCTGTACTTGTCCAGAATACAAAACCTGTTAAATAAAACATTAGTTAATATTGGGTTAAATTCATGAGACCATGTGAAAGAAAAGACACAAATCAATCTCTTTACATATTTGACTCTTTTTCACTTTCTTGTTATTTCAGGATGAAATTTTCATAAAATATTTCCCTAGTTTAGATTTTTAAAATTTCCTTGTGAATTTACTGATAAACACCCCAAAGCCTCTCATGTCTCCCTTCCCTCACTTTTTCTGTCCTCACAATTTCCCCCATACCAACTGAGAACAAAATCTTTGGAAGGTATAGAGGGTATCTGCATGTCCCACAGTAATTTCTTCTGTCCTGATCTCTTTGTTTGTTAATATTCATTGCAGTGGCTCATTCATGTGGTATGAGTCTTTGTTTTTGTTACTCTATCAGTACTAAAACTTCACTGTGTCTCCTCTTAGGTATATTGCTGCTACCCAATTTCCATGGAGAATCAGTAGTTTTGAATTTTCAGAATTGGCCCCTTCATGCATTACAGTATTTCAACAATGTGGTAGGAGTTTGGGTCTGCCAATTCAATGCCCTGAATCAAGGGGTTAGAAGTAAGAGATGTCAACTCACCAGCTTTCAAACTTTAATTTACTTTGTTCTGGCTCAACTGAAATATAAGGTCTAACTCTAACCTGGTTTCCAGGTGAAGTAAGGGGCCTACTTACCCCAGTGTTATAGTCAGTGCAAGACATGGTCATTTCCCTCACTCTCATAACCTTGGAGTCAGTTCACATTTAGGCTGTAGATGTTAAGGGATGATGAGGAGAAAAGGATGTCTTTCCCTCATCGGTGACACCACCAACACACATGACTTCTTTATTTTTTGAGCTCACATGAATATTGGAAATTGAGTATCTGTATTCAAGAACTGATATCTTAAAAGGACCAAAAATGTCTGTTTCTAAGAGTGTAGGCACTATATTTTAAACTTATACCACACAACAATTACACAGCTTCTTTTCTCATGGGGGATAAAATAGCAAAGCTCATTAGTCTGTTTATCGATGTTACTGGTGTTCTAATCCTCACAATGCCTACGGGGATAAAAAAGTAGTATTCCAACTGGCTTAGTCTCTGACTCTGGAGATCAGATGAGAGACATCTTTAACTATTTATTTATTTATTTATTTATTTATTTATTTATTTATTTATAACTTTATATCCCATTTGCAGCCTCTCTATTTTCCTGCCAGTCCCAACCCTCATAATCACTTTCTCTTCCATTATCTCCTTTCTGCTCAGAGAAGGGAAAGCCCCTCCTTGTGTACTACCCCAACCTGGAACATCATGTTACAGGAGGACTAGGTGCATCCTTTCCCACTGAGGTTGGACAGTGCAATCCAGCTAGGGCAAGGGGATCCATAGCAGGCAGGAGAGTCAGAGCAACTCCCACTCCAATTGTTAGGGGACCCAACTGAAGACAAAGTTCTGCATCTTATACTTTCTATTTACTTCATTGCCCTTCTTTCACAGAAGTGACTGGAGAATAGATGAAAAATTATTCTCAGCTGGTATGTATTCCTGCATCCATTATACTCACCCTAAGCACATTTGTCAGGCAGTCATAGAGTCAATTCTCTGAAACTATGATAAAAAGCCTAAAATTTGTATTTTTCCTCCTTTTTTCTAATATTTTCAGTGCTAACCTAAACTGTTTATAACTACACTGAGTAGCTTTTCACAAACCTATCATGAATTTACACACATTATATCATAACTAGATAAACAAATAGGAGGATAGATGATTAATGGACTTATGCTTAAAACATATAAATTGTGAATATTTAAGGTATTATCCCCATTTCCGAGTTTGCATGGGAGGACATATTTTGATTTATATTTTCCAACATAATATTTTTATTGATTATTTGGGAATTTTGCATTATACCATCCTCCCAAATTCACTCTCTGTTCCTTCCATGTGCCCTCCCAACACTTCTGGCCTCTCCAACAAAAAAAAAAGAGGAAAAAAATCAAACAAGTCTAATTAGTCTTTATTACATTCCCTGGAGCATGGTAAAACTCTTACTGGCCTGTCCCTTAAATAGAGCTGAATACTTCCCCTCCTATATCTCTCCAGAAGTAATCAATTTGGAGTGGTACAATTCAGTATCCTTATCACACTTCTTAAGAGTTCTCTTCAATGACTTACTGTTTGGTTGTTACTTTGATGGGTTGCTAGAACAGACTGTGAATAGGAGTTGTCACAGAAACATTTCATGTCTTTCTTTCTCTATTGTGTGTCCACAGTCATTGATATCACTGCCATGGAAGTTTCTTAACATTTTACAGTCAATAGGAGTATGGATCATGGGATTCCATATTCTTTGTTAATAGCATAGACCATAAGCACAGCCCCCAGCTACAGAAGAACCACAGACCAAGACAGGGCCCTAAAGATAGCCTGGACCACAAATATCTTCAGGGCCTGAAGTGTCAAAACACGCCACTCAGATCAATAAGGAAACACATCCCACACAGTTCTGCCTGACCTTTACTAGTAACATGGGCCATAGATGTCAACATAGACTCTAGCTTCGGCAGGACCTTGTAACCAGTCATGGCCTTAAGCACAGACCTGCATATGTCCATGGCCCCAGGTGACAGGTACAGGACATTTGTATTAATATGGACATTGGTGGCAGGAAGGGCCACAGACATCAATACAACATCAGGTTGTAGCACAATTGATAGATATCTGCCTAGCTTATGTGTGTCACATGGGGCATGGACATCAGCATAAATCCCACAGCTATAGTAGGACCTTAGATCCAGAGATGGCCCGCAGTGTCAGCCATGATCCAGGACACCAGCATTGCAAGGGGTTGCAGCACAAGCTACTCATATTAATGTGGACCCAGAAAAGCACAGACTATGGATATTTCCAATCTGCACTAAAGACTATGGATATTAACACAGACACCAGCAATGTCACATTGTGGTTACACGGGCAACGCATATTAACACAGACCCCAGAATGAACACAGCAAAGATCTGGTCATCACCATGGTGATGGGTATCAGTAAAGTCTACATATATCGAATGGAACCAAGCAGCAGACTCAACAAACATCAACATGGCATCAGGCCACAGCATAAACCATGCATATCCATGTGCCAGTAGGTTGCAACATAGGTCTTGGACATCAACTGTGTCCCTGGCCATATCAGGACCCTTGGCCAGACATGGTCTTCAGCTACATCTTAGACTACAGTAATCTGTGTCAGGTCCAATACAGGAAGTGAACTATTCCTTATTTCAGGTCTTACTCATTGCCCTAACCCAGAGCATTCTAGCACCTGGGCAACATGTTTTTGGAGCTAATCTCCAATGCTGTAAGATCTAGGCATCTGCAAGATACATGTTTCTGTGTGGACCTCATTCCTCTCTCACAGCTGCCATACCCTTCACATCACCAGTTTCATCTTCACAGTGCTTGTACTGTTTTGTTCTTCCGTTTTTTTCCCACCTCTCCATTGCAAGGTGGCAGGTGATGAAAGGTACCATGATCCCTGGTTGACATTGGTACAATCCCCAGGGAACCCCAGTGATGGCAGGAGCATTCCAAGTCTTCCAGGATATCAGGCCCTTCTCACATATCTAAATTCCCCACAACTACCTGTAGAACAGTTTGAGACAGATCAGTCAGGTAAGGCAACACCCCATCCCTTCCTCCACAGGTGAGGATGTGACCACATGTCATGTAGGCTCAAGCTGATCAGTTGTAAAAGCAGAACCATGCCTCCAAATATGGAGATGAGGTATTCCAAAGCTCTCAGGGCAAACCAGTAGGAAGTACCCCCTACCAGAACCTGACCTATACTGAGACTGGATTTAAGAATCCTGTTCAAAAGAAGGAAAGGTGTGCAGGAACTACTCTATCGCCTGAGAGCTTATGTCATAAGAGTTGTAACAACACTGCTTTGGGAAAGATTTGCTCTCCTGAAGTCACTGCCAGAAGCAACCAGGAACCTCTTACCAGCTGAGTCAGGCTGGCTCAGCGCAGCTTGATGTCCCATGGGCAGTGGAATGAGGTGGAGCAGCACCATCAGTAGAGGTGGCAAAAGCTGTCCCACCTTCTTGCCTGAGTTCTCTCCCCTTCATCTGAACCCATGCACCAGGCCAGATCAGAGTTCTCTGTGGAGAGCCCGTTACATAGGCAGGACTCCGTCACACAATGTTTATTGTAGTGATGCCTTGACGTCATATTAAATTTCTCCATTCTGTAAACTTCCCTGCACCTGCTTAATGCTTTAATTTTAAGGCTAAAAGTTTGATTATTAAATATACTTGAGATATTAAGCCCCAAACAGCATAATTTTGTGAATAGAGTTTTCATTTATGTACTTTCTTTTTCCTGATGTTTGATTCTATTTATACACAACAGTATTTACATTTATGAGACTAATTAGTGAATTTGGTATGTAAGGTGTCTGTTTATTTAAGGAAGTAACATTAAAGGACAAATATTACTTCTAATCAGAGAGGCTTCCTTCAGCTGCTGATGGGAGCAGAGAATCACTGCCAAGCATTATGAAGAGAGAAAGAGAGCACAAATTCAAAAGCTTCATCTGGTCCCACATTACAGAGCTGTTTATCTGTTTTCTTCAGAGCTCAAGGAATCCCAAGAAAGAGTGGGAGGAATAATTGTACAAGACAGAGGAATCAAGGAAACCATGGCAAGACATCCCACAAAATCAACAAAATCAGAATCATAAGGGCTCATAGAGACGGAAACAATAATCATGGTGCTTGCATGGTTCTTCATTATAAACTTGGCATATATATTAGAGTCGTTAGTTTACTGTTGTAGGACTACTACCAGTGGGGATGAGGGATATCTCTGACTCACATGATTTTAGGACCCCTTTCCTTTCACTATGCTGCCTTGCCCTTGTATAAGGGTTTGCCTGTCATTCTTATGATATGTTCCCATGATATCCCTGTGAGGTCTGCTCCCTTCTAAAGAAAAACTAAGGAATAGTGGATCTGTAGAAGAGGGAAGGTAGTAGTTGCAATGAGAGTGGTAGTGAGGGTTTAAGGGTAGGAGCTATGGATAGAAAAGTAACTATAGTCAGTTTATATTATATAAGAAAAAATTTGAAAAATGAAGAGAAAATAGTACCATAAAATATTATTTCAGGTAATTTCTTTAATTATTTCCTTTATTTATATTTCAACTGTTACCCCTCTGGTACCCCCTCCCATAGTTATTCACCCCATTCCCTGTCCCCTGCACCTCCGAGAGGGTACTCACATTGGGCATCTCTGTTTCTGTGGCATCAAGTATCTACAGATTTAAGCACATCCTCTTCCATTGAGGCCAGACAAAGAGATCCTCTGCTTCATATGAACTGGGGCCTACAACAAGCCAGTGTGTGCTTTTTTGGTTGTTGGCTTAGCCTGTAGGATCTCCAAAGGGTCTAGGGTTAGTTGACATTGTTGGTCTTCTTTTGGGCTTTCCATCCTCTTCAGTGCTGTCAATTCTTCCCCTATGTTTTCCACAAGGATCTCAAACACAGTCAAATGGACGGCTATAAGTGTCTGCACCCATCTCTGTCAGCTGCTGGTAGACCTTCTCAAAGGAGAGCTGTGCTAAGTTCCTGTCTAAAAGCACAAGAGTTTGATGCCTTCTCATGGATGAATCCGAAGTTGGACCAGCCACTGTTCAGCGATGTGGTTCATTTATACAATCAAATACTATTGAGCTATTACAGAAAAGGACATTGTGAATATTGCAGGCAAATGGGTGGAACTAGAAAATATCATCCTGATTGAGGTAAGAAAGACCTAAAAGGCCATGCAGGGTATTTATTCAAATAAGTGGATATTAGACAAGAAGTACTTATTACCCATGATACACTCCACAGATCTTGATAAATTAAACAAAAAGAAAGGCCCAGTGGGGATGATTTAATCCTACTTAGAAAGGCGATCAAAATAATCACAGTGGACAGAGGGAGGGACAGATTTGGGTGGGAGAGAAGAGAGGAATAGAAAAAGGGATCAGGTACTTGTTGGGGACCGGACGTCCGAACTAGGCAAAGCTAAAGCCTTCCCCTGAGAAGATTCCCGAGAAGGGCTTAACCTTTTCAAAGAACTTGTCCCCAGAAGACTGTTGCCTCAGTGTCTAAGGAGAATATCTTGCAGTTTAATGATTGACCTTATGTCCTTGGGCACTTCCCAGTACTCCCCCGCCCTAAGCTTCAGTTCCTGCTTCAATTCCTGCTTCAGAGCTTTAAATGCTGTACATTCCTCTCAATAAACGAGACCTTGACAACAGAACCTTGCTTGGAGTTCTTTCCCCCCCCCCCTTTACCCTCAGGTAGCACCTCTTCGGGACCCTGAATAACTGGACCTGCTGGACAGGTCAAGTGGCACCTGAACAGGGACCCAAAGCACGGCCAACTAACGGACCACCACGGAGACAGGAGATCTGTGGAGAGGTTGAGGACTCTTCAGGCCACATCGCTTGTGCATCGCTGGAGAGGGAGGTAAGATGAGTCAAATAATTGTAGTCCCATTGTCATGGGGAAGATATTGTCTAAGGAAGCTTGTTTCATAGGAGAGATCAAGTGCTCACTCAGGAAGAGAGGAATAAGAGTTAAGAAAAAGGATTTTGTTAATTTTTTTTTTGTCTTTGTGTCAGAAACTTGTCTTTGGTTTATTATTGAAGGGCCAGAAATTAGCTCCTATAGTTGGGACAAGGTTGGAAAGTGTTGAAATGACGTATTGTAAGAAAAAGGATCCGAGGTGGTTCCGATTCAGGAAATAGCGTCTGTGTCTTTGTGTCTTTGTGTTTTGTGCCGGCTAAACTCTGGGTCTGTATTTGCTATTCTGGGTCTGTATTTGCTTGCGAGTTCTGGAGTTCTGGTTTTGCAGTTGCTCCCATCTTGGGCTGAGAGGGAGGCTCGTGTCTCAGGAGAGACTCAAGTGTGAGTGGTAGATGTGCCAGGGGCTCACCAATCGCGCTGCCCTGGGAGACGTCCCAGGAGGTGAGAAGGGACCCCAGGGACGCCTGGGAGATTCTCGTTTGGGTGCCAATGAGGATTCGGTGATTCTCATGGATTGGAGAAAAGACACGTCTTTCCAGCTGTCTGTATTTCCAGAGTGGTCCTTGTCTGTGTGTCTTAGGTCTTTGTTTTGTGTTACTTGTGACTTTGACAACGGGAAGATTCTGGTTGGGAAGGAGGAGTGATGTGGAATCTGCTCCTCTTCATCTGTCTTTGGTGAGCTCATGGAAGCTCCCATCTGAATCAGTTCAGTTTTTGTGGCAATCTTGCGGTGGCCGCTTGTTTTTTGTTTTTGTGTGCACTTAAGTTTTTTTCTCTGTTAATCTTTTGATTGTCTTTCTGTGTGACTGAATGCTTTTGCCCTCTTTGGCGGACCTCTATTTCCTGGACTCTCTTCTTGTTTTATCACCATCCCACTTGGGATGCTTGTTAGTGGCTATTACAAGAAATCTATAATGCTCACTTGAGTGTGCTTTAGAAACAAGAATTTCATGTTTGCCCTGGGTCCATCGGTATAGGTGTGGGGATAGGCTTGATTTCTATTGCAAATGATGTAACATTGCATATGTTAGTACTCCTAACACTTCTTGGGACTGTGCCTCAGGAATCACAACCTGTATAAGTTTAGAAGTTCTAAAAGACAGTCATGACCTTGGTGTATAGCTTCAGATAGTGTCCAGATTGGAATCCTGATGCTAAAGACTTAGTAAGACACAAAAAGAGAGTTGAGAATTACTTAGGGCTATCTTAAGGAGGATCCTAGGTGCTGCAAGGGCAGCTACAAGGACAGCTGCTGTTGCCCTGCAACACAAGGATTATGGAGAATTCAGGACTGCCATTGACTTAGATATAGAAAGAGTAAAAAAGACTTTTTAGCTGACCTCCAAAAATCCCTAACCCCCCTCTCAGAGATAGTCCTTCAGAATAAAAGAAGATTAGACCTGATATTCCTTAAAAAAGGAGGTCTATGTGCTACACTAAAAGAAGAATATTGCTTCTATGTAGACCATTCAGGAGTAATTATAGACTCCATGAGTAAACTTAGAAAAAGGTTAGACAAAAGACAGAGAGACAGAGATGCACATCAGGGATGGTTCGATAGCTGGTTTAGTAGATCTCCTTGGATGACTACTCTGAAATCTTCCCTTATGGGACCCTTCTTAATTGTGCTTCTGTTTCTGATTATAAGTCCTGGTGTGTTAAATAAGCTAGTTACCTTCATTAGAGAAAGAGTAAGTGCTGTTCAGATTTTGATGTTACATCAGCAATATCATATTTTAATTTAGTTCTATGATTAGAACTAGCCATTAGAAGAAGTGGGGAATGAAAGGTAGAATTTTTTTTTCTTTATTAACTTGAGTATTTCTTATTTACATTTCGAATGTTATTCCCTTTCCTGGTTTCCTGGCCAACATGCCCGTAACCCCTCCCCCTCCCCTTCTATGTGGGTGTTCCCCTCCCCATCCTCCCCCCATTACCGCCCTCCCCCCAACAATCACGTTCACTGGTGGTTCAGTCTTGGCAAGACCAAGGGCTTCCCCTTTGACTGGTGGTCTTAATAGGCTATTCATTGCTACCTATGAGGTTGGAGCCCAGGGTCAGTCAATGTATAGTCTTTGGGTAGTGGCTTAGTCCCGGGAAGCTTTGGTTGGTTGGCACTGTTGTTCATATGGGGTCTCAATCCCCTTCAAGCTCTTCAAGCCCTTTCTCTGATTCCTTCAACGGGGGTTCCGTTCTCAGTTCAGTGGTTTGCTGCAGGCATTCGCCTATGTATTTGCAGTATTCTGGCTGTGTCTCTCAGGAGAGATCTACATCCATTACCTGTCGGCCTGCACTTCTTTGCTTCATCCATTTCATCTAATTGGGTGGCTGTATATGTATGGGCCACATGTGGGGCAGGCTCTGAATGGGTGTTCCTTCTGCCTCTGTTTTAATCTTTGCATCCCTATTCCCTGACAAGGATATTCTTGTTCCCCTTTTAAAGAAGGAGTGAAGCATTCATATTTTGATCATCCATCTTGAGTTTCATATGTTTTGTGCATCTAGGGTAATTCAAGAATTTGGGCTAATAGCCACTTATCAATGAGTGCATACCCATACCATGTGTATTTTTCTGTGATTGGGTTACCTCGCTCAGGATGATATTTTCCAATTCCATCCATTTGCCTGTGAACTTCATAAAGTCACTGTTCTTGATAGCTGAGTAATATTCCATTGTGTAGATGTACCACATTTTCTGTATCCATTCCTCTGCCATAGGGCATCTGGGTTCTTTCCAGCTTCTGGCTATTATAAATAAGGCTGGTATGAATATAGTGGAGCACGTGTCTTTTGATATGTTGGGGCATCTTTTGGGTATATGCCCAAGAGAGGTATAGCTAGGCCCTCAGGTAGTTCAATGTCCAATTTTCTGAGGAACCTCCAGACTGATTTCCGGAACAGTTGTACCAGTCTGCAATCCCACCAACAATGGAGGAGTGTTCCTCTTTCTCCACATCCTTGCCAGCATTTGCTGTCACCTGAGTTTTTGATTTTAGCCATTCTCACTGGTGTGAAGTGAAATCTCAGAGTTGTTTTGATTTGCATTTCCCTTATGACTAATGATGTTGAACATTTCTTTAGGTGTTTCTCAGCCATTTGGCATTCCTCAGCTGTGAATTCTTTGTTTAACTCTGAACCCCATTTTTTAATAGGGTTTATTGTCATCCTGCGGTCTAACTTCTTGAGTTCTTTGTATATTTTGGATATAAGCCCTCTATCTGTTGTAGGATTGGTAAAGATCTTTTCCCAATCTGTTGGTTGCCGTTTTGTCCTAACAACAGTGTCTTTTGCCTTACAGAAGCTTTGCAGTTTTATGAGATCCCATTTGTTGATTCTTGATCTTAGAGCATAAGCCAATGGTGTTTTGTTCAGGAAATTTTCTCCAGTGGCCATGTGTTCGAGATGCTTCCCCACTTTTCTTCTATTAGTTTGAGTGTATCTGGTTTGATGTGGAGGTCCTTGATCCTTGGACTTGAGCTTTGTACAGGTGATAAGCATGGATCGATCTGCATTCTTCTACATGTTGACCTCAGATGAACCAGCATCATTGCTGAAAATGCTATCTTTTTTCCATTGGATGGTTTTGGCTCAAAAGGTAGAAATTTTAAGGTTGCCTCACCCACTAGACAAAGGTTCTGAGTAAAAAAACAAAAAACAAAACAAACCAAAAAACTGGTTAGGCCCTGGAATTGTATGTTCCAGGAAGCTTCTCCTAGGACCATAGAATGGGTAATTTACATCAGCCTGTTTGACAACTCTCTCCCAGGAACTAGCTGACCATAAAGTTAGATTAAAATCTTAGAGAACATTCTTGTGAAGCAGAAAGCTTCTCCCAGGAGCTAGCAGACCATAAAGTTAATCTTGAGAAAGAGGAAGCTCCTTCTTTCATTTTTCACTGGTATTCTCGACATTTTCCAATGATGTCCTTCCTACCCCTCTTCCCCAACAACAGTTTTTTTGCAGCAATATCCTCTTTACTGGATACATTTACCTGTCTCCTCAACTAGGGTCCTTCCCACCTATCCCTTGCTGGTTGCACAAATCATACGTCTTGGAAGAGAACAGTCCCGTAAGCTCTTTGGAAGGGACCCTGATGCTTTAATCTTACCCTATGTCCCCTCCCAGGTTTCTTGCTCAGTCAACATGTAGACGAATGGACAATTAGCTGCATTGCCTTTCAGGGTAAGATAGATAATCATTATTAGATATCATAGAAAACCTTAGATAAGTTTTTTCCACAAAATTACAGTTCCTGTGGTCTTTCCAAAGGTCACACGTGATCACCCTATGTCAGGAGTCTACCTTGTTTTTAGAGACGGCTCCTCTAATGGACAAGCCGCATTTTCCATTGATGGTCAAATACAACAGTTCTCTATTCCTTTAGATTCTGCTCAGCTGGTAGAGCTTCAAGCTATCCTCGCAGTATCTTGAGCACAACCCGATGCACCTATATACAGATAGCTCATATCTTGCCTTTTCTATTCCCCTGTTAGAAACAGTGCCCTATATTCAGCCTACCACCAATGCTGACCCCTGTTTGCCACCTTACAAAAGAATATTCAGAGGCATTCTTGCCCCTTCTTTCTGGGACACATCAGAGCACATACTGGATTGCCAGGCCCCTTAGTCGATGGTAATGATGCAGTTGATCACCTCACCCGGCTCGTGGCCTTGGCCTAGGGGGCCTTCTCTATGCCCCTACACTTGCCCAAAAAGCACATGACTTACATCACCTTAATGCAGAAACCCTTAGGATTAAATAGAAGATCACAGGTGAACAGGCTCGAGGAATAGTCTGTAATTGCAAAGGCCTCGTGACCCTACTGCCTGACTCCCACCTAGGGGTCAACCCCAGTGGGCTGGTTCCTGGAGAGCTCTGGCAAATGGATGTCACCCATCTTCCTTCCTTTGGTAAATTAAAATATATTCATGTCACCATTGATAACTTTAGTGGCTTTATCTATACATTCCTGCAGACAGGGAGGCCACCAGACATGTTATAAGTCATGTTATGGCTTGCCTCACAGTTTTACCTCATCCTAAGATTGTTAAAACAGATAATGGACCTTGATATACTAGCTCTAATTTTAAATACTTTTGTTCCCAACTGGGAATTAAACATGTCACGGGCATTCCTTATAATCCTCAGGGACAGGGTATGGTTGAAAGAACTCACCAAACCCTTTAAAATATGATCCATAAATTATAGTCAAATGGGGAAATATTATTCCCCCTTCCCGGTAATCACAAAATTTAATAAATCATGCACTCTTTGTCCTTAACTACCTTGTCATGGGACAAGGATGGAAAAACTGCAGCAGACTGCCTGTGGCACCCCCATAATTCTTATGATTATGCACCAGTCTTATGGAAGGACCCATTAACATCTCAGTGATATGGCCCTGATCCGGTCCTCATTTGGGGACAAGGATCAGCTTGCATTTATGATTCAAAGACTGGGGGTGCCCATTGGCTACCCGAGTGCCTTGTTAAGACCTTTAGCCCACCCAGGGGACAACCCTGAGGAATAGTCTAACTATGCTTAATTACAGATCATGTTGACCATGTTCCCCTTCATCTGGATCCCTGGAACCATCATCACGTCTGCCCTTACTACATCGCCTCACCAGATCTTCAACTATATCTGGGTGATTCTTAATGGCGCCAGAGACGTGATGTCTGCCAACTCCACCATAGTTGCACGAGTTCCCTGGCCCAATTTTGAGTTCCTGCAGTTCTGGGAAAGAGGCACCTCCACGCGTACGAAGAGAGAACCCATCACTGCTGTGACTCTTGCAGTACTCCTAGGCCTGTCAGCTGTGGGGACAGGAAATGGAGTTGCCTCCCTGATCACCTCCCAACAGAGTTATCATCAGCTCAGTGGCACCATAGACAGAGGGACATCAGTGAGCTTCAACCAGGAATAACCTATCTTAAAGATTCAGTCACAAAGAAATAAAAAAAAAAAAAAAGAAAAACAAGCAAACAAACAAACAAAAAAAGATTCAGTCACTTCCTTGGCTGAAATTGTTCTACAAAATAGAAGGGGATTAGATCTTCTTTTTCTCCAACAGGGAGGGCTCTGTGCGTCCCTCAAGGAGGAGTGTTGCTTTTATGCTAATAAGACAGGATTAGTAGAAAACAGCCTAAAAAGTTAGAGAAAGTCTACAAAAGAGACAAAGAGAAAGAGAAAAGAGTGAAGCCTGGTACAAAAACTTGTTTTCTGCCTCTCCCCTGCTCACCTCTTCTACCCAGTATCCTGGGTCCCTTTATAGGACTCCTGCTGCTCATCTCCTTTGCTCCATGGGTGCTTAGAAAGTTAACTGATTTTATCAAGGCCCAGGTAGATTCAACTACCAGGCAGGTCTCAGTCCATTACCACCACCTCCATTTTGAGGAGGCTGAGACAACCTGGGAGTGTGATACTCCCCTTGGGTCGCCTGTGGCTGGCCTCAACTTCTCCACCCTAAATACAGCCTATAACTCAGGCTGGAAAATCAGTCACTGGTGGAAGCTCCACTGACGGGAATAATATGGTGCCACATACCAGGCGCACACCTCACCGCTGTGAAATAACCCTATAATGGGATTAGCACGGGTCCATGATCTGGCTTGCCCACTCTCACAAAACACACACGTATAGCCCAGAACGGTGTGTTAAAGCACAAGATCATTCCTAGCCATTGGGGTGCAGTCCTACCTGCAAGAGTGGCTCACCATGGCTGAGCTGGGCACTCTGTGAGGCATGTCTGATCTATCTCAGACCACTACTTCCACCCTGGTGGAAATAATGAAACCTAAGTGAGAGTGCCAGACGTGAGGGCAACCTGTGTAGCCTAAGACACGGGGCTTCACTGACCAGGTGCTGGTTGTGGATGCACACCATATAGATAGAACTTCCTCCCACTGATAGTTAAGGAAAGGTGGAGATGTTGGGAACCAGACTGCCGGACAAAGGAAAGCTAGTGCCCTGCCCTGAGCAGATTCCTGAGAAGGGATTGACCTTTTCAAAGAACTTGTCCCCAGAAGACTGTTGCCTCAGTGTCTAAGGAGAATATCTTGCAGTTTAATGATTGACCTTATGTCCTTGGGCCCTTCCCAGTACTCCCCCGCCCTAAGCTTCAGTTCCTGCTTCAATTCCTGCTTCAGAGCTTTAAATGCTGTACATTCCTCTCAATAAACGAGACCTTGAGAACAGAACCTTGCTTGGTCTCCTTCTTTTCTAACCCCCTTGACCCTCAGGTAGTGCCTCTTCGGGACCTTAAATAACTGGACCTGCTGGACGGGTCAGGTACTGTGTGAGATCAGGTATGAGAGGAAAGAAACCCAGAGGGCTAGGAAAATGACTAAGATAATTACAGATAACCTAGAATATTTGAAAAGATCAGAATTAACATTACCATAATTGAGTGTGGATTTCTGAAAATCCATGTATCATTTTACTGATAAAGCTCAAAACTTAAATTATTAGAAAATAATTTCAGGCTACTTGGAAAATCTGCTAATTATAAAAGAATATAAATGCAGCATAGTGGATGGGAAAAGTCACTGGAGGGATATCATTTCTCGGACAAATCTCAGAACCTTTGAAAATGAAAGCAGTCTCACACTATGAAGCTCAAACCAGACTTAAACTCCAATTCACCTGCCATAACCTTCTGGTTAGTGAGATTACAATTATGTATTACATGTCTGTTAGGACACTTTTTTTTTCACTGAAATTTACATTTAAAACTTTAACAAAAATATGTGCTGATATTGAAACCCCAAATAAAAATTGGCCTTAATATAATCAGTTACCATAGTTTATGGATTGGGATGATTGAAAAAGTACATGCAGTTGAACACATAAGAGAATCAATTTTAAAGTCTAAACTGAAATGTACCTACATATGATGCTACCATTCAGTGTTCAAGAAATTAGTGACATAACTCAATAAATTAATATCATAATTACTTTATATTTTGTGGATCATCTTAGCTGTGGGAATAGGTGTATTTCTGACTCTTATGCCTTTTCTTGGAACTCTTCATCTTCTGTCGGGTTGCCTTGACTAGTGTGAATGAGAGAGCCTTTGCATTTTTTGCAATCCTTGATCACCTGCTATGTCTAGATGGGCATCTCTTTTCTAAAAGAAAATGGAGAGAGTGGATCTGGAGAACGAGAGACTTGTGGGTGGGGGCTGTTGGAAGATTTGAAGGACAGGAAACTGGTTTATTTAAATCTATTAAATCCACCAAAAACGTATTTATCAATGGCTCTATTTTCAATAATAAATGCACATATACACAAATGCAAAACATATTTACACAAAAAAGAGAAAAAGAACATGATATTTTCCTATGTTTCTCATACTGATGAGTCTGTAGCAAGAAGAAAATACTGAAAGTCTATCAGAACTAGTTTGTTCTCTCAAACAAAACTGAAGTAAACAGCCCATGTAGCCTATAACTTAAATGCCTACATTTTTGCTGTGCCTCAAATTATCTGAAAAACTCTCAAATGCATGGGTGGTAGTTTGTCTTATCTGTCTCAGGTATGTTTTAACAAGAATTCCCATTTAGGTCTTTTTACAATATTATTTCAGCCCTTAGATTACTTGATAACTTATTTGACCATCATTGCAAATGTTTCTGAATGCAGAATTAACAATGATAATTCATAATGATTTTGTTTGTGTGTGCCAATACTTGTTGTGACATTCATATACACATATGTTCTCTGAGTTGACAGGCATATGCATCCACATTTAGGTGTAGGTGACAGAACAAAATTGTTTACTGTTTCACAATCCTTAGTCACTTTACACATTTCTTGCTATTTAAAGAAAGTTGCAGTGAAGAATGTGTGGCCAGAATCCTCCAGAATCCATTTATTTCTACCTCCATAAATCTGGGATGAAAATCACATTGCAAAATTCTTGATGTTTTAAAAATATTGCTTTTAGAGTTCAAATTGAGTTCCCCATGTGACATAAAAAGTGCTTTATCCACTGAACCATAATATGAGATAATAAGAAAAAAGTTCAAATCACTTTATTAGCAGCACAACATTTTTCTTGATTTTCTAATTAGATGTGCTTACTTATAATTATTACATCACCTGTGACAGGTGTTCTTTAGCAATAGTCAGAAAATGTTGCCTCTGAAAAGGACTTATTTAGTTAATCTTGTTGAAAATTAAATCAAACTGTTGCAGTAATTCCCTATACATTTATGTGAATATAATTGTCAGAATCTCTGTCTTTTCCTAATGGGCCCTATTCTCTTGAGACTCAGAGCATGTCATTCTACAATTTAAGAATGTGCTAAAAATAGCTAAAGAAGGAGAACGATAGCAAAATCTTCCATGAAAACAGGTTAAAAATCATTCTTCCAGTGACTGTGATTAACAATATAATAGATCTAAATAATTAGGCGTTTTAATAGACATATCTTTAGAGAGCAATGGTTTTGGCTTCCAGAGAACATGGAAATAATTTGGCAGTGATAATCATTTGATATTATATTCACTCACTTGAAAAGCGATAATTGTCTCACTTTCCTTTAGAACAGGGGAATATATTAAATTGAATGAGGTGACCTGTATTCTTATGGCAATAAGTACATTTATTTTCTAAGGGCAGATATTAATCACTGCACAATGTACGCACATTTTCTCAAAGTACAATCATTCATAAGCAGAGTGTAAAAGAAAGAAACTCATTGTGATGGACACTCATATTAACCTTATATCTAATCCATTCATCCTTGCTCCTTTTCATCTATCTTCTCTCTCTCTCTCTCTCTCTCTCTCTCTCTCTCTCTCTCTCTTTCTCTCTCTCTCTCTGTTTCTCTATCTTTTGTCTCTATCTCTGAGTCTTGTCTCTATCTCTGTCTGTGTGTGTGTGTGTGTTTGTGAATACAAGAGCCTTGATTTATTATTTCCATGCTACCAAACACTCACAATTTTACTAGTTTTAAGAAGTGTGCTGGGTTGGGATTTAGTTCAGTGGTAGAGCACTTCTAACAAGCACAAGGCCCTGTTGGTCCCCAGCTATGAAAAAAAAAAAAAAAAAAAAAGAAAAAAGAAGAAGTGTGTGTGTATTTGTTTGTGTGTGTGTGTGTGTGTGTGTGTGTGTGTGTGTGTGTGTGTGTGTGTGTAAGTGCTCACGTGCATGCACATAATCACATGACCCATTTTCATTAATCCTTAGAAATAAGTAGATAATTTTGAGCAGTCTTAGAGAAAGAAATGGTTAAGTACTTATAAATATTAATTTCAAAAAAGTTGATTTACTACCACACAGGCTATCTTGTATATGGAGAAAACTAAAGGAATCTGTATCAATAATACCAAAACTTATTAATCCTTCCTTATGAAAGTGTATAAAACAAAGGAACTGCCCATTCTTCCAAAAGAGCTTACTTTTTGTCCTGTGAAGTGGTTTTCTGACACATGCTGGCATTTAGAATGAACCACAGCATGTAGAAGGAACCACTACAACAGAAATAAGAGGAGGAGAAGAAACAAATGCTGGGAATGGTATATCTTGTGATAATGATATTGTTTAGATTCATAGTCCAAGTCAAATGTGAACCTGAACAGAAAGGCATGAACATGGTGTTCTAATATTGATACATATGTATCTCAGGTGCAATTTGTTACATTCATGGTTTCCTTAGTTCACTTTGGACTCTGCAGTCAAATTATAACTAAAACTCATCTAGAAATCATTCTGACAATCTTTCCAGCTACAGAGGCCCAGACATTTCTCTACTTAACAGACATGGATAAGTTGACAAAAGAAAAAGAAAGAGTGCCATGATAAATTTAGCCAAATTCTAACATCTAAGATTAGAATGAAGGACAACAATGAACTCAATGATAAAAATGACCAGGTCAGAAGCACATAGTTTAGTAATTTTTAATGGTGCATTAGAAGAGAATGTTATCTATAACTGCCACATGACTCAAGATGTAGAAAGTCAAAAATAAGTCATCATTATAAGGTTGGTTGAATTTTAACAAAACTTCAATTCCCAGGGTTGAGTGGTATGGGTGAATAAGCAAACTATTGATTTCTAAAGAATGGAATGTGGATGTTTGAGAGATTTATGTTAGAGCTGATAACATTGAAACCTCTGAATGTCATGGTTTTATCTCATACTTTAAATAAGCACCCCCCCGCCTCCGGCTTCAAGAGAAGATGTTTCCAACCCAACCCCCAAAATTTAACTTTCCACTTTTTTATTATTTCTAAACCTGCAATGTCTTTCTTTGATAAAAATTTCCAGAGAAGACAAAATTAATGTCCTTTATGGACTACCAAGTTTAGCCTCTTGATCTGTAATTAGACTTAATGGTAAACACACTTGTAGAAAAAAGATAAAAAGTACAATCTATGAACATGTGGGATACCACAGAAAAGACCTCAGTGAGTTAGCTAATTCAGTCAAGAATAAATCAGGAAAATTATGCATGGGGATGAATTTAGGAAAGGGGACAGCATTTAAAAATGTAAAGAAATAAAATATCCAAAATAAAAAAGGGAAAATAGAGAAAAGTACAAACAGCAAAAACAACAACAGCAACAGCAACAATAGCAACAACAACAACAAAACATACTGAAAACAATCAAACAAAAAAGGGAATGGTAGAAGGGATATAAAATTGGATCAGACTGATTTTACTGATATGAGCCAACAGAGTAGGTATTCTTCTTTTAATATGAGCATGTAAAGGAGTAAAAATTACTGCCTATAGTCTGGTATAAAGCCCAACCTGCAATCTAGGTTCTGCATTCTACTCCCTATCCTGTAGATCTACCTGCTTTCATAGAGGTCTGCTCCTACTATGGACAGCTAAGTGAGACATGTATGCCCCAATATGCCACCCTGAATCCCTGTTGCCCAAAAGCCCAAGACCCACCCTGTATTTTCTGAGTTCCATTTTGGATATACACATTTATCTGCACTTAATTGTAGAGTCTGTCCACTACCTGAGCCTGTTCCTGCCTTCAAGCCATGAGGTTTGCTGCCACCAGACTACTCAGTCTCCTGCCATTTCCAGGACTACCATACCATGCAATACTAGAGACAACTAGATGGTTAAACGCAAGCACAAGACATAATCAACAGGTTTGAACCTGCACCCAGAACAGACCTAGGGCACTGGATCTGCCCAGAATCTTACAACACCCAGAAGAACCTTAACTCCCAAGTGCTCTGAAATGCCCAGGATCACAGATGAGGCTACAATATCTGACACAACACCCAGAGCAACTGGGACCGCCAGGATCCAGGGATAGAGGAACCACTGTCCAGCCAGTGACACGGGTCCCTTGAGTTTTAACCTGTGCCTGGAGCAGACCAGGGGCACTGGCTTCATAGCCAGTCTCACAACACCCAGAGGGAACTTGACTCCGAGGTACTCTAACACACGCAGGATTACAGGATGACAGGATCACAGAGGTATCTCAAAGCCCAGGAGATAAAACACACCCAAAGTCACTGGAGCTCTGACAGATTCAAGATCACAGTGAGGGCCACACATTTTTCCCAACATGCAGTGTAACTGCGACTCCCACAGGAACCAGGGAAATACCAACCCCAGTCCAGCTAGAGGCACGAGTTCTTTCTGGCTTGTAAATGTGCCCAGAGGCCAGAGCAGACCCAGGGCTCTAGCTCCCCATCCACTCCTGCAGTACCCAGAGAAAGTTTAACATCCGGGAGCTCTGACACAAAAGGATCTTTGGAGCTTGGTAATAGGAGGATTTCAGAATCCCAGAGGTGGCTTGATTCCCAAGAGCTCTACCACACCCAGAATATCAGGATCACAGGATCCCAGAATTACAAAATCACAGAAACAGCTGGACTCCAAGGAGTTCTGATACTACCAGGATCAAGGAAGGGATAGGCTCCATCAGAGACAGCAAGGGCAATTAGCACTAGAGATATCCAAATGGCAAGAGGCAAGTGCAAGAACATAAGCAACAGAAACCAATGCTACTCAACAACACCAGAACCTAGTTGTCCCACCACACCAATCCCTGGTTACCCTAACATAACTGAAAAGTAAAGTTCAGATCTAAAATTCCTTCTTATTAATATAACAGAAATTTAAGAAGGACATAAATAACTCATTTATAGAAATACAGGAGAAAACAAACAAACAAGTAGAAGCCCCTAAAGAGGAAACAAATAAATGTCTTAAAGAAATATAGGAAAACACAATAGCCATAAGATCTACCCTGTATTTTCTGAGCTCCATTTTCTGATATACACATTTACCTGCAATTGCAAATCTGCAGTCCAATAGGTAAAGGAATTGAACAAAACCGTACAGGATTGGTATTCTAAGTAGAACATTAAAGAAAACAAAAAGGTAGACAACCCTGGAGATATTAACCTAGGAAAGAGACCAGGAGTCAAAAATACAAGTATCACCAGCTATGATAGATATAAGAGAGAATCTCAGGTATAGAAGGACTACTACTTAGAACATTCTATGAAGCCATAGTCACACTAATACCTAAACCGTACAAAGACTCAACAAAGAAAGAGAACTTCATACCAATTTTCCTCAGGAATGTTGATGACAAAATACTCAAAAAAATCTTGCAAACTGAATACATGAACACATCAGTATGATCTTTCACCATAATCAAGTAGGCTTCATACCAGTGATGCAGGAATAGCTCAATATAAGGAAATCGATCAATGTAATCTACTATATAAATAAACTTCAAGGAAGAACACATAATCATCTCATTAGGTTATGAAAAAGCCTTTGACAAAATAAAACACCCCTTCATGCTAATAATATTGAGGAGAATAGGAATTAAGGCAAGCCAATAGTCAATATCAAACTAAATGGAGAGAAACTTGAAGCAATCCCACTAAAATTAGGGAAAAGACAAGGCTGCTGACTCTGGCTCTATCTATTAAATGTAGTACTTGAAGTTCTAGTCAAAGATATTAGGAAACAAAAGGCATTAAAGGGATACAAATTGAAAAGGAGGAAGTCAAGATATCACTATTTGCGATGATTTGTGATGTAATACACATGTGACCACTAAAAATCCATGATAGAACTCCTACAGTTGATATAAAACTTCAGCAAAGTGGCTGGATACAAAATTAAACCAAAGAAATCAGTTGCTTTCCTCTACTCAGAAGATAAATGGGCTGAGAAAGGTATTAGAAAAATGACATCCTTTACAACAGTCACAAATAATATGAAATATTTTGATGTGAGACTAACCAAGCAAGTGATAGATTTGTACAATAAGAACTTCAAGTCTCTGAAGAAAGAAATTGAATACCTCAAAAGATTGAAAGACCTTCCATGGATCAACAGGATTAACATTGTAAAAATGGAAAGATCTCATGCTAGCAAACTAATAGCTCACAGGGAAGCTCTAGAACGCACCTAAGAGGAGTGGATGCAGGAAATAGTTAATCTCAGGACTAAAACCAATCACTTATAAACAAAGAGAACAATACAAAAATGCAAAAAAACCAAGAGCTGGTCCTTTCAGAAAATCTACAGGATAGACAAACCCTTAGCTAAACTAATTGAAAGGTAGAGGAAAAGTGTCCAAATTAAAAAAAAAAAAATTCCAAAATGAAAAGACAGATATAATAACAGGAACAGAGAAAAATTTAAAAAAACCTGTTACATTAAACACTTATAATCAACATTGTTGGAAAAATCCAAACGAAATATGATCTTCTAGACATACACCACTTACAGTGTTAAATCAGCCCCATAATCCTAAGTAAACAACAAGTCACTATTAAAAATGCTTTTTAGGGTTGGGACGATTTAGAGTGGTAGAGCGCCTAGGGAAGCGCATGGCCCTGTTCGGTCCCCAGCTCCGAAAAAAAAGAACCAAAAAAAAATGTTTTGGTAGAGCCTACAAATACAGAGGCATATGCTCAGAGACAAACATTGGACTGAGTACCAGGACCAATGTAGGAGTTAGAGAAAAGATTGAAGGAGCTAAGGGGTTGTATCCCCATAGAAGAATAACACACCAACCAACAAGAACACCCCAGAGCTCTAGGACTAAATCACCAACCAGTGTACACATGGAGACACCCCAGGCCCAGCCGCATATGTAACAGAGGATGGCTTTTTTCTGACATCAATGGGGAGGAGAGGCCTTTGTCTGTGAAGGCAGGATGCCCTGCATAGGGGAAATGCCAGGTAGGGAGAAGGAGGTGTGCACCCCTCACAGAAGCAGGGGAGGAGGTTGGGATAAGGGTGTTCTGGAAGGAAACCAGAAAGTGTTTATTTTCATTTGACATGTAAATAAAATATCCATAAAAAAGAGATTGAAAAAAAATGTCTTCCATGGGTCCGGGGAAATTCTATCAGAGCTTCAAAGAAAAGCTAATATCAATTCTCCTCAAAGTACTCCACAAAATAGAAACAAAAGGAACGCAGCCAAATGCATTTTATGATTCAACCCTGAGATTCCACCTCATACCAATCAAAATGGTTAAGACCCACAAAAACTCAGGTGACAGTAGATGCTGGTGAGGGTGTGGAAAAAAGGAGCACTTCTTAATTACTGGTGGGATTGTAAGCTGGTATAACTACTTTGAAAATCAATCTGGTAATTCCCCAGAAAATTGAAAATTGTTCTACCTAAAGACCCTGCTACACTAGTACTGGGCATATACCCAATGATGTTCTACTGTGTTCTCCACTGTGTTCATTAGCCTTTATTTGTAATTAGCCAGAAGCTGGAAAAAACCCAAAATGTCCCTCAATAGAAGAATGGATACATAAAATGTAGTAATTTACACAATGCAATCTATTGGTCTACTAAAAACAATGAGTCCATGACTTTTGAAGCCAAATGGAAAGAACTAATTCAGGATTCTAACTACCCATCTCAGAAGTTTTAACTCAGAGTTATTCCTGTTAAAATGAAACAGGGACAAAAATGGTGCAGAGACTGAAGGAAAGACAATCTAGAGACCTTCCCCCTGTGGTATCCATCTCATATACAGACATCAAAACCCACACTATTGTGATACCAAGATGTGCTTACAGACAGGAGCCATGTATGGGCGTCCTCTTAGAGGCTATGCCAACACCTGCCTAAGACAGATGCTTATACTCACATCCAATCATTAGTCAGAACACAGGGATCCCAGTGGAAGAGTTAGGAGAAGGACTGAAAAAGCTGAAGGGGATTGCAACCCATAGGAAGAACAATAATATCAACTAGCTAGAACCCTGAGAGCCCTAGGGACTAAACCAACCAAAAGTAGATGTGTATGGGTCCATGACTCCTACTATACATGCAACAAAGAAATGCCTTATCAGGTATCAATGGTAGGAGAGTTGCTTGGTTCTTTCTGTGGAGGCTTGTTACCCTGAGGGATGGGGATGCTAGAGTGTTAAGGGAGGAATAGTCAGTGGTTTGAGTGCACCCTTGTAGAGGAAAAACTAGAGGAGTAAAGGTGCAGAGTTTGTGGAGGGAAGACTAAAAGGAGGATAACATTTGAAATGAAAATGAATAAAATAAGTAATAAAAATAAAAAATAAAATGATGACTTTATATCTTCCGATACATAATTCCTAAAAGGTAGGGAAGAGATGACATTAATTTTATCTTCATCATCAAGAACTAAGAACATTTTTTTATGTTAAAAAGGCAGCAGAACTCTGAATTCAAATAGATAGAGAAATCAAGATATTCCATGACAAAACCACATTTACACAATATCTTTCCACGATCCCAGCCCTACAAAAGACAATAGATGGAAAACTCCAACACAAGGAGAAAAATTACCTCCAAGAAAAGGAAGAAAGTAATCTAATTTCAACTAATACAAAAAAATAAGCACAAAACAAACATAATTCCACCTCTAACAACAAAAATAACAAGGAAAAACAAACATTGGTCCCTAATATCTCTTAATATCAATGGACTCAATACCCCAATAAAATTACATAGACTAATAGACTGGATACATAAAGAGGATGCAACATTTTGCTGCATAGAGGAAACACCCTTCAGTGACAAAGACAGATACTACTTATAGTAAAAGTATAGAAAACAATTTTCCAAACAAATGGTCCCAAGAAACACACTGGAGTACCACTCTAATATCAAATAAAATCTACTTTCAACTGAATTTCTCAAAAAGATAAGGAAAGACACTTCATATTCATCAAAGGAAAAAAATCTACCATGATGAACTCTAAATTCTAAATGTCTATGCTCCAAATGCAAGAGCACCTACATTCATAAAAGAAAACTCATTAAAGCTCAAAGCTACATTCCATCTCACACAATAATAGTTGGAGAATTCAATACCCCATTCTCATCAATGGACATATTATGGAAACAAAAACTAAACAGAGACACAGAGAAACTAACAAAAGTAAAGAACTGAAAGAATTAAACAGATATCTATAGAAAACTTCATCTTAAAACAAAAAATATTAACTTCTCAGCAACTTATGGAACCTTCTCCAAAATTGACCATATAATTGGTCATAAAACAGGGCTCAACTGATACAAGAAGATTGAAATAATTTCATGGATCCTAACAGATCACCATGGACTAAGGCTGGTCTTCAATAACAACAAAAATGACAGAAAACCCATATACACATGGAAGGTGAACAATGCTCTACTCAATGATAACTTGGTCGAGGAAAAAATAAAGGAAGAAATTAAAGACGTTTTAGAATTTAATGAAAACGAAGGCACAACAAAGCCAAACTTACAGAATAAAAGCAGTGTAAGAGGAAAAGTCATAGTCCTGAGTGCCCCCAGAAAGAAACTGGAGAGAGCGTACATGAGCAGCTTTACAGCACAGCTTAAAGCTCTAGAAAAAAAAGAAGCAAATACATCCAAGCAGAGCACATAGCAGGAAGTAATCAAACTCAGCATTGAAATCAACCAAGTAGAAGAAAACAAACTATACCAAGAATCAACAGAAGCTGGAGCTTGTTCTTAGAAAAATTCAACAAATTATTAAACTCTAAAACAGACTAACCAGAGGGCATAAAGAGAGTATCCAAATTAGCAAAATCAGACAGAAACAGGGAGATATAACAAGAGAAATTGAGAAAATCTGAGTGAAATGGGCAATTCTCTGGACACATACCAGGTACCAGTGTTAAATCAGTATCAGATAAACCATCTAAACAACCCCATAATTGCTAAAGAAATAGAAGCATTCATTAAAAGTCTCACAAATAAAAAGCCCAGGACCAGATGTGTTTAGTGCCTATCACTAGATGTTTCTATCAGACATTCATAGCAGACCTAATACCAATTCTATCCAAATCATTCCACAAAATGGAAACACAAGGAACACAACCTAAGTCATTCTTTGAAACCACAATTACACTAATACCTAAACCACACAAAGACTCAACAAGAAAGAAAACCAGACCAATTTACCTTATGAATATCAATGCAAATTTACTCAAAAAATTCTTGCAATCCAAATCTAAAACGACAGCAAAACAATCATCTATTATGATCAAGTACGCTTTATCCCAAGGATGTGGAGATGGTTCAATATACAGAAATCCACTAATATAATCCACTATATAACAAAGTTAAAGAAAAAACAAACAATGATCATCTCATTAGATTCTGAGAAAGCATTTGGCAGAATTCAACACTCCTTCATGTTAAAAGTATTGGAAAGATCACACATTCACTGCCCATACGTAAACATAGTAAAAGCAATGTACAGCAAACCAGTAGCCAACATCAAGCTAAATAGAGAGAAACTTAAAGCAATCCCAATAAAATCAGGGATTAGTCAAGGCTACCCACTCTCTCTCTACCTATTCAATATAATACTTGAAGTCCTAGCCAGAGCAATCAGAGAACAAAAGGAGATCAAAGAAATACAAATTGGAAAGAAAGAAGTCAAAATATCACAATTTGTTGATGATATGATAATATACTTAAGTGACCCCAAAATTCCACCAGAGAACCGATACAGCTGATGAACAACTTCAGCAAAGTGGCTGGATATAAAGTTAAATCAAATTAATCAGTAGCCTTCCTATACTCAAAGGATAAACAGTCTGAAAAATAAATGAGGGAAATGACACCCTTGCAATACTCACAAATAATATAAAATACGTCAGTCTGACTCAAATAACCAAGTGAAAGATCTATATGACATGAAGTTCAAATCACTGAAGAAAGAAATTCAATATCTCAGGACATGGAAAGACATCCCAGGCTTATGAATTGGAAGTATTAATATTGTAAAAATGGAAATCTTGCTGAAAGCAATCTACAGATTCAATGCAGTGCCCATCAAAATTCCAACTCAATTCTTCATAGAGTTTGAAAGAGAAATTTGCAAAGTTAAAAACCCCAGGATAACAAAATATACCTTCAACAATAAAAAAAAAAATCTGGGGGAATCACCATCCCTTACCTCAAGCTGCATTACAAAGCAATAGTGATAAAGACAGGCAGTTAGATCAATGGACTATATTTGAAGACACAAAAATGAATCCAAATATGTCTCGTCATTTGTTCTTTGACAAAGGAGCTAAAACCACTCAGTGGAAAAAAGATAGCATTTTTCATCAAATTGTTTTGGTTCAAGTGGAGATTGGCATGTGGAAGAATGCACATCAATCCATTCTTTTTTTTTTTAGATTGGATATTTTTTATTTACATTTTAAATTTTATTCCCTTTCCTGGCTTCCCATCTATAAGCACCCTCTGACGCTTCTCTACCCTTCTACTCTAAGGGTGTTCCTCCTCCCCAACCACCCTGCCTTCCAGTCTCCCCACCCTGTCATTACCCTACTTTGTGGGGTCTAGCCTTGGCAAGACCAAGGGCTTTTCCTCCCATTGGTGCCCAACAAGACCATACTCTGTTACATATGTGACTGGAGCCATGTGTCTGTCCATGTCTAGTCTTTGGGTAGTGGTTTATTCCCTGGGAGCTCTAGTTGGTTGATATTGTTGCTCTTATGGGGTTGCAAGCCCCTTCAATTCCTTCAATCCTTTATCTAATTCCTCCAACAGGGACCCTGTTCTCAGTTCAATGGTTTACTGCTAGCATTTGCCTCTGTATTTGTCATGCTCTGACTGAGACTTTCAGGAGATAGAATATAACAACCTCCTGTGAGATTGCACTTCTTGGCATCATCAATATTGTCTAGTTTTGGTGGATATATATATATATCCCCAGTTAAGGCTGGCTCTGAATGCCCATTCCTTCAGTATCTACCACGAACTTTATCTCAATATCCTCTCAAATGAGTATTTTAAGGAAGACTGAAGCATCTACTCTTTGGTAGTCCTTCTTGAGCTCATGTGGTCTGCTTGTTTTATCTTGAGTAATTTAAGCTTTTGTGCTAATATCCACTTATCAGTGAGTATATATCATGTGTGTTTTTCTGGGATTGAGGTACCTCATTCAGTATGGTATTTTCTAGTTCCATTGATTTTTCTATGAATTTCATGACATCATGATTTTGATACCTAAGTAGTACTCCATTGTATAGATGTAACCACATTTTCTGTATCCATTCCTCTGTTGAAGGGCATCTGGATTCTTACCAGCTTCTGGCTATTACAAATAAGACTGCTATGAACATAATGGATGTTGGCAAGGATGTGGAGAAAGAGGAACACTCCTCCATTGTAGGTGGGATTTCCAGCTGGTACAACCACCTTGGAAATCAGTGTAGAGGTTGCTTAGAAAATTGGACATAGTACTATCTGAGGACCCAGCTATATGACTCCTAGTCATATACCCAAAAGATGCTCTAACATATAACAAG
Source organism: Rattus rattus (assembly GCF_011064425.1). Classification (NCBI taxonomy): domain Eukaryota; kingdom Metazoa; phylum Chordata; class Mammalia; order Rodentia; family Muridae; genus Rattus; species Rattus rattus. The sequence continues at coordinate 14,354,452 of NC_046161.1, read as the reverse complement.
GACACATGCTCCACTGCCTTCATAGCAATCTTATTTATAAAAAGCCAGGAGATGGAATAACACATATGTCCCTCAAGAAATGGCTGTATAAAGGAAATATGGTACATTTACACAGTGGAGTACAATTCAGCTATTAAAAACAACTCCCTGAATTTTATACGCAAATAGACAGAACTAGAAAATATCATCCTGAGTGAGGTTACCCAATCACAAAAAAACACAATTTATTCAGTGACTAATAATTGGATATTAGCCCAAAAGCTTGGATTACCCAAGATATAATCTTCAGAACGCATGAAGCTGAAGTAGAAAAACAACCAAAATGTGGATGCTTCAGTCCTTCTTAGAAGGGGTAACAAAAATATCATAGGAGAAAATATGGTGACAAAATTTGGAGCAGATACTGAAGGAAAGGCCTTCCAGTAACTGCTCCACTTGTGCATACAGTCCATATACAGACAGCCACCAAACCCAGAATATATTGCTGATGTCAAGAAGTGCATGCTGACAGGAGCCTGATATAGCTGTCTTCTTAGAGGCTCTACCAGAACATGATGAATACAGAGGCTATTACTTGCACCCAATCATTAAACTGAGAGTGGGGTCCCCATTGGAGGTATTAGAAAAATGATTGAAGTTGCTGAAGTTGTTCTCAGAGACTAAACCACCATCCAAAGAGTACACATAGACAGACCCATGGCTCTTGCTGAATATGTAGCAGAGGATGGTCTTGGGCAACAATGGGAAGAGAAACCCTTGGTCCTGCCAAGGTAGGACCCTCTTACTCCCCAGTATTGGGTATGTCAGTGCGGAGAAGAGGGAAGTGTTTGTTGGATGGGTTGGGAACACCCTCATTGCAAGAGGGGGCTGGGGAAATAGGATAGTGGTTTATGAACAGGAAACCAGGAAAGGAGATAAGATTAAAAATGTAAATAAAAATCCAACAAAATAAAGGTATAATAGTTATAAAGTATCTTGTAAAGTAAATAATGGTTTAATATAGTGGTTCACAATAATGTACTCTTATTTTCTATACAGTATACACATAAATGTTATATTTTCTGTCTGGAAAATTTTGTGTTAACAATACCTTATTCAGTCTAACCTTGGGATTTTTTATGCTTCCTTTTTTTTAATAAACATGATTTGTAAGTAGGATTGGCTCTTTCTATAACTTTTTGTCATGAAGTAGTATATATATAAACTTTTGTTTTCCAAATTCTAGAAAATGGAAAACACTTGTCTGCTAGTTTTGATTGTCTTTGGTACCCCAAGGTTGAGTACCAGAAGTTAACAGAGGTTCATTGCATATAGAACACATAGGACATATTTTTATTATCATTTCTTTGTCTTGCTGCAAAGTGATAGAAAGCTTTTTCTTCAAACATTTTCCATTAATATGTTTCTCAAGAAATTTTCAGACTTCTACCGCATTTCCTATTATTAGCTGTTCAATTTTGCATGTCCTTGAGCTAAGGTATCTGGAAAACCTATGTAAGACTGAATGTGAGTAATAAGTTATGGATAATTTCTACTTTTGATGGTCTCTTGCAATTGAATAAAGAATACCTGTTGTCATCAGTATCAGCTAACATATATCCTGAAAGAGAATATTTATGTAGAGTCAGTTCACATACCAGAACATGGAATGAAATCTGCTCTCTGAAAATATCATGAAATGCTTCTGATAATCTGTAAACAACTATTTTGTATTGAATCTTTCAAAAACTTCTACAATCAATTGGCACAATTAATCAATTTTTTTCATAAGACTTGAGGAATTTTTTTGAAGATACAGATGTTATCACTACTTAACGAAGAGATTGGGGAAAATTCCAAGAACACACTTTAATATCATTAACAACCCAATAAACAGAAAAATTACTTTAACAGAATATTTCATTTCATTTACAAGGCATTTAGTGCTTTACCCATTTGAAATATATAATTTTCTAGGAGTTATTGATATTAACATGTATCTCAATTAGAACTGCAGTGACCATAATGAATTCCTGTTATCAGCATTTATCCCATTTAAGATATTAATTCATGAATTATTTTATAAGGGTTATAAATTAAATGTATATACTACCCATTTTACTCATAATGTCAGGTAAAGTTTAATACAAGATATGAATTATATACAGTCAGTTGATTGACATATAATACTTAGAGACAATCCATGGTAGAGAGGGATTTTTAAGTGAAGATGCTGGACTCCATATATGATCACATACTCAGTCATTATTTAACCTCAGTTTCTGCAGGCCTCCTAACATGTCTATGTGATCATATTCTTTACTGGTAGAAGCTAACAAAATGATAGAGACATAAGAATTTTGTATCATTGTACATGGTAGTTACCTGAGTACATAGAAGACATATAGAAACTGAGAGTTTCAAACTGGACTCTTGTTCAATATTTGCAGAAAAGTTTCTGAACAGTAAAGATCCAAATGCTACCATTGTTAAAACTTATTTTCAAACAAATACACAATAATAAGTGACAACATAATATGTACCAAGTTTTAGTAACCCTAACTAAAATATATTTAACAACATTTCACGTGGATTGAATGAACTGTTATTTCTATATCATATGTTAATTCACAGCACAAGTTAAATTCTCCAAATATTTCTTTCCAGACTTACTAGAAAAAGAGAGGAAGAACAAAAAGTTGGATTCAATTTCTTTCTTCAGAGGCTTGAAGTTCTTGTAATACAGATCTTTCACTTGCTTGTTTAGAATCACCCCAAAGTATTTTTATATTATTTATGACTATTGTGAAATATGTTATTTCCCTAATTACTTTCTTCTTTATTGGATTTTTAAAATTTACATTTCAAATGTTATTCCCTTTCCTTGTTTACAGTCCATAAATTCCTATTACATCCTTCCTCCCCCTGCTTTTATGAGAGTGTCCCCCATCCCCCCCCTTCCTGTCTCCTCACTATGACATTCCTCTACACGGAGGGGGTGGTGGAGTGGAACCTTGGTAATACCAAGAACTCTTCCTCCCGTTGATGCCCAACAAGGTCTTCCCCTCCTACATATGCACCTGGAGCCATGAGTCTTTTCCATGTGTAATCTGGATGATGATTTCGTCCCTGGGAACTCTGATTGGTTGGTGTTATTGTGCTTATGGGGTTGCAAAGCCCTTCAGCTCCTTCAATCCCTTCTCTATCTCCTCCTTTGGGGACCATGTTCTCAGTTCAATGGTTGGCTTCAAGTATCTGCCTCTGTATTCATCATGTTCTGGCAGACCCTCCCAGAGACAGTTATATCAGGCTCCTGTCAGCATGCACTTCTTGGAATCAGCAATATTGTCTGGGTTTCATGGCTGTATATGGGCTGGATGCCCAGGTAGGGCAATCTTTGGAAGACTTTTACTTCAGTATTGTCTCTGTACTTCCTCCTATATTGATTTTTTTAAAAGTTACCCCTTCTAAGAAGAACTGAAGCATCTGCACTTTGATCATGAATCTTCTTGAACTTCATGTGGTTTGTAGATTTTACCTTGGGTAATACAAGCTTTTGGGCTATTATTTACTTATCAGTGAGTGCATACCGTGTGTGTGTGTGTGTGGTTTTTTTCTTTTATTTTCTTTTTATTTTTTGTTTTTGATTATGTTACCTCACTCAGGGTATTTTCTCAGCCTGTTTCTCCTTCGAGTAGAGAAAGTCTAAATGGATCTGTGCCCTCCACATAAAACCAGATACAATGAAACTAATAGAAGGGAAAGTGGGGAAGAGCCTCAAATACATGGGCACAGGGGAAAATTTTCTCTACAGAACACCAATTGCTTATGCTGTAAGAACAAGAGTCGACTAATGGGACCTCATAAATTACAAAGCTTCTGTAAGGCAAAGGACACTGCCAATTGGACAAAAAGGCAAACAACAGATTGGGAAAAGATCTTTACCAATCCTACCTTTGATAGAAGGCTAATATCTAATATATACGTGAACTCATGAAGTTAGACTGTGGAAAATCAAATAACCCTTTAAAAAATGGGCTACAGAGCAAAACAAAGAATTTTCAATTAAGGAATATCAAATAGCCACAAAACACCTAAAGAAATGTTGAACAACCTTAGTCATCAGGGAGATGCAAATCAAAATAACCCTGAAATTCCACCTCACACCAATGATAATGGCTAAGATCAATAACTCAGGTGACAGCAGTTGCTGTTAAGGATGTTGAGAAAGAGGAACACTCCTCTATTTTTGGTGGGACTGCAAGCTTATATAACTACTCTAAAAATCATTCTGGTGGTTTTTCAGAAAATTGGACATAGCGCTACCTGAGGACCCACCTATACCACTCTTGGGCATATACCCCAAAATTTTTTTCTACATATAACAAGGACATATGCCTCCACTATGTTCATAGCAGCTATATTCATAATTGCCAGAAGCTGGAAAGAATGCAGATTTCCTTTAACAGAGGAATGGATACAGAAAATGTGGTACATTTACAGAATGGTGTCCTACTCAGCTATTAGCAACAATGACTACAGAAAATATTTTGCAAATGGATGGCAAATGGATGGAACTTGAAAATATCATCCTGAGGGAGTTAACCAAGTCACAAAAGAACACATATGGTATGCATTCACTGATTAAGTGAATATTAGCTCAAAAGCTTGGAAAGCCCAAGGTTCCATTCTCAGACCATATGAAGCTCAAAATTAAGGAAGACCAAAATGTGTACACAACAGTTATTTTTAGAAGACTGAAAAAATACTTGAGCAAGGAAAAACAGGACAAGTATTGGAGCAGAAACTGATGAAAAGGCCATCCAGTGACTATCCCACCTAAGGATACATCCCACACGTAGCTACCAAATGCAGTCACTATTATTGATGCTAAGAATTGCTTGCTGACAGGCACCTGATATGATTGTATCCTGACAGGCTTTGCCAGAACCTTACTGATACAGATTATGATACTTCCAGCTAACCATCATATTGAGCATGGGAACCCCAATGGAGGAGCTAGAGAAATGAATAAAGGAGGTGAAGGGGTTGGCAACCACGTAGGAAGAACAACAGCATCAATTGAGATTCTCCAGAGTTCCCAGGGACTAAACCATGAAATCAAAGGGTACATATTGTGGAACCCATTGGTCCAGCCTCATATTTAGTAGAAGATGGCATTGTCTGGTATCAATAGGAGGAGAAGCCCTTGGTCCTGTGTAGGCTCTTTTCCCCAGTGTAGGGGAATTCCAGGGGTTGAGATGTGAATGAGTTTGTGGAAATGGGTGCATCCACATAGAAGCAGGCGAAGGGGGATTGGAGGAAGGGAACATGGAAATTCCATTATTATTATTATTATTATTATTATTAGTAGTAGTAGTAGTAGTAGTAGTAGTAATATTCCCCAGGCACACATTTAAACAGGCCAGACAGGCCCCATTGGAAAGAGTTCTTTATAAATGTTATAATGATGCTGAAGTGAAGCTCTTCACAGTTGATGACTTCTGGCAATGAGTAGGGGAAGAACTTTGTTATTTCTAATGAGGTGGTAACTGGGAGTTTGACTATGCTCTAATAAGTATATGAGGAACACAAACTGAACTTGGTATATTAATATTCTTTTTGGTGTGGGGGAACAATGTTAGGGTCTTCCAGTTCGGAAGAACTTTTAATTCCTAAAAGTATTAGGTTTGCAAAAGTATGTTATAATCACATCAATTCTTCCCTCCCTAAAGTACTTCCCATTTTGTCATGTTGTCAATACATTTATAAAAGCAAAACAAAACTTTATATGTACTTCTGTATCTAAGACTTTAACTATTTTTTCCCCTTTCTTTTCTTGGTGTTTAGTCTTCTCAGTTGTCACATTGGAAGTTAATTTTCATTGCAGTATAGTGAGAGTGCCTTTATATTGACATGAATTTGGGCTACATATTTCTCTTTGTGTATATTCAATCTGGCATCCTAATATCTACAAGCCTGTCATGATTTTGAGGACCCCTATTTCTAGTCAATGACTTTTCACAGAAGGACACTCTTGACATTACCTTTTCCATCTCTCGAGTTAACATATATACTCATGGTCATACCTATCTTTAAATACAGTTTGATCATGAATGAAAATAAGCATAACTTTCAATATATAGGTTGCACGTATTCAGTTAAATGTAACAAGAAACCATAAATATGTTATTATTTAAAAAGTTACCTGTAAATGCCTAATGGAATTTATCAAGACATGATATCAAACCTACTTCTAAAATATTTCCTATTATTAGATTGAAATAAATATTTTATTTTTAATTGCAGGGTTTTTACATGCACACATATGCTTTGATTAAAGCCATCCAGATTAATTCCAGCACCCTCCACCCCATCACTCCACCACTTTCTTATGTTTAGGGCGTGTATTTTTTTTTTAAACAAAACTGGTCTACTTAGTGGTCTCCTGTGCATGCATAAATGTAGCGTCATGTACTGGATCATTAATACTCAGTGCAATAAATAACATTTTAAAGATCAAAACTAGATATATTAATAGAAAACCCTGCTCACCAAGTCTAGTACAGGGATTTAGTATGGCAATTATTTCAGAATTAGGCATTATTGTAGCAAAGGAAAGGGCTTAAATAATATCTTTTTATTGGATATTTTATTTATTTACATTTCAAATGTTATTAACTTTCCCAGATTTCACTCCAAAATCCCTCTATCCCATTCCCCTCCCCATGCTTCTATGAGGTTGATGATCCAGCCCCCTGCCCACTCCCACTGCTCTGCCTAGCATTCCTCTGCCCTGGGGCATTAAGCCTTCACAGGATCCTATTTAATTTCCTATCTACATTTTTTCCTAAACTCATTTCAGCTATCAAGAAAATCAGGCATTGATAGAAGAGATTTAATGGAGAATCAAAGAATAATTAACTATTTTCTGCTATAGATCTTTTACTATCCTATATTCCGGAAAAAAGTGTTCAATTTTAATTCACTTATGCAAACGCTGATTCATAATTTTGTTCTGAGAGAACTTGCACTGTTCCTTTTAAAGCATTTTGAATCAAAACTAACAGATATTTTTAAGGAAGAAAATGTAATTGTTGAGGATATATTATTCTGGGTATTCTTATTATGACAGATTATCAGTACACATCTACCAAGATGCTCAGAATCTAAAATATATGTTGCAACTCTTTGATCACCAATAGTATTATCACAAAAATGCAGCTTTGTGTCAGTGGTATTCATTCTATTTACAGGTTATCAACTGTAATTACTTTTGCAAAATCAATAGAGAAAATATAACTCCACAACAATTGTAATCATGTGTTCAGTATTTTAAATCATGTGTTCATTATTCACATCAATTTTCAAACAAAGTGTCCATATGGATACTGCAAAAGCAATGTGCAATTGAATCATAAGCGTAGCAAAGAATTTTCCATCTAAGAACTTTACAAAATATATTATTAAATACTTTATATGGTTATTATTTGTGGGTAATAAAATTAAATTATAATTAAAATAGTGAAAGAAGGAACATAATCAATACTAGAAATAAAATACTGACTGCCCAAATCTGAAATTCATCTTCATAACTATTGTAAATTAAGATTTTTTTCCTGTCTTCTCATTTTTGACCTTAATACATGGAATAATATTAAAATAGTTCTTCTAGTTACACAAAACTGAAAAAAATGCTTCTCTTCATTTATTGGTTCTGCAAAATCTAATACTCGTGTTTACCACATCTTATAATTCCACCTAAATGACAGAAAAACTAGAAATGTATTTAAGTCTACCACTTGGTACAGTGCAGAGATGTAACAAAGTTACTGCATCAAAGTTCAACATGATTGTTGCAAAAAAAAAGAACTAAAGGGATACAACATTCTGTATTATATTTAACTTGACATCTTCATTTCCCCAAAACTCACAGCAGTTTTGAGTAGATTTGAAATACTATGAACTATAACCTGCCATATGCCTTACTTTCTATGTATTTGAAAAGAAAAACATGTTCAACTTTAATTCAAAATTTAAAAACATAATTTATATTTTATAAATGATGTCACTTTCACTGTTCAGTTTCAAGTACCATGTATCTAAACTGTATTTTTAAAATGAAGTAAATTTTATTGATGCTAATTACTGATAGACTGTCTCAAAACTGTCAGCAGCCAATAATGTCACAGAGAAAAAATACTATTTTTTGTACGTCAGGCTTTACCTTAGGCTATTTCACAAGTAGCTCATATAAATTAATCATCTCATTTATTCTAATGTAAATTTCATCAAGTGGCCCTTTACACCTTCTTTAGTTCCAATACCTTTTCTTTCAACCATTTCTGGCTGGCAAAATCTCCCATACCTGATTTTTTTCTCAGAGTTCTTAGCTCTTCCCTGATGTCCTACTTTCCCTCCCTGACCTGTTATAAGCAATCAGATGTTTATTAAACCATTCAGAAGTTGACAAAAATGTTTATGAAACACTGTGACAGGGACATAAAATTTTTAATACCAAAGTCCACACAATATTCAGCACCCTGCTGGAACAGAAATCAATACTTGAATAATGCAAAAACATCTGTACGAAGTACACAAATAAATTTCCCAACAATAATACTTAATAAAATACATATTCAGATTATGATATAAAGAATAATTCTCAGTAATAACTATTTTGTTGATCAGAATCTAAAACAGAACTTTCAGTTCTCCAGTACTAAAAATTCTATCACATAGATGGACTTTTGTTTCAGTAGTGTCTATCCGGTATAGACTTTACCAACAGTACCTACTTTTGAGAAATTAATAAAGAAAACATGACATGAAGACACCTGTAATTTTAGGGTTTTTTATGTGTACTGTGGACAAAATATGTTTTAAAATCTAAATTTGATTGATAAATATTAATCAAGACAATATAACTTTACCAAATATAGTATGCCAAGTACTCACATATTGCAGTCATTTTAAAGATTACAGGAAACTGGAGAACTTCAGCTCATTATAATTCCACTTAAATTGAATTTTTCTAAAATGACACATTCATGCTGCAGGATATGTCACACAAGATAAACCATTCTATAAACAATAGGATTCGACAATAGAAAAACAACACTATGCATCATGGAAATAATTGCATTATTTCTGATAGAGCCTCTCAAGGCACAGGTGATATGTATCCAAAACATTTAACAAGTTACTTAGAGTCTAAGAAACAAATTCCAATCCTCTGGTAAGCAATAATACTATCACATGGATGCATTTCGGCTCAGTGTTACACTTACTTTGTATAGGTTACCAACAGTAACTAATTTAAGAAAACAACAGAGAAGAAATAACACTATCGCATCTCTAACTTTACTGTGCCTCTCTGTGAATTATGGTTAAAGCAAATTCTATAAGAACTAAAATAAAAGATGGGGATATATCTGGAAAAATCTGAAAGCAAATTTTATATAAGTTGAAGTATACCAAGTACACATTGGAATTGTTTTAGTGAGTACAGCAAAGTGGAGAGCTAAGATTATTCTTAATTTGACTCTCTCTGCAATGCCAAATCATTAACATGTATTATATCACACAAGATAGAGTCTACCAACAAGTGTCCTCAAGGCTTTCTTCATATCTCTATTTCTTAGACTGTAGATAAATGGGTTGAGCAATGGAGGAACTACACTGTACATCATGGAAGCCATTGCTGTGTTTCTAAGAGAATCTGTCACGGCTGAACTGATGTAAACACCAAAACCTGTCCCATAGAACAGGGAAACAACAGATAGATGTGATGCACAAGTAGAGAAAGCTCTATGCTTCCCTCCAGAAGATGGCATTCTCAAGACTGATGACACAATGTAAATATATGAAAAAACAATTCCACAGACAGGACCACCCCCAAAGACAAAAGCTGCAACAAATATTAAAAAATTATTGAGAAATGTATCAGAACAGGCAAGTTTGATAATCTGAGCCAGCTCACAGAAAAAGTGTGGAATTTCTAGTTCTGTGCAGAAGGAAAGTCTTAAAACCATTAGACTGTGAAGTAGGGCATCCATAATGCTAAAGAAGAGGGAGAATAGAATCATGAGGACACAGAAAATAGGGTTCATGATGACTGTATACCTCAGGGGTTTGCAAATGGCTACATAGCGATCATAGGCCATCACTGCCAGGAGAAAATTTTCCATTCCACCAAAAATTGAAACAAAGCAGATTTGCGATAGACATTCTATGTAACTTATGCTGTCGTCATGGGCTTGGATATTCACCAGCATTTTTGGAATTGTGACTGTACTGTAGCAGATGTCATTAATGGAAAGAATAGAGAGGAAGAGGTACATGGGAGTGTGCAGTTGTGACCCAGAGCTGATAGCCAAGATGATAATCAGATTTCCCAGAACTGTAATCAGATACATGGAGAGAAACATGATGAAGATGAGGGGCAGCAGTTTGTGATTTTCTGTCAGTCCAAGTAAATGGAATTCTGAAACTGCTGTTTGGTTTTTCAGTTCCATATTTTTGGTGTAAACTTTGAAAAGGAAAACGTAAAAAGAAAATGGAATTTGTGAGCACCTTTGTCAGAATCACTTATCTACCTGCCAGAATGGCATTAGAATAGCATTGCCTCTAATAATTGTACTGATATAGACCTATATCATATTTTAAACACAGCTTATGTACAATAGTTGACCAAAGTACTTAAACTACTCTGATAACTCTCCACAGTGTGAAAATTTAGGAAAATTCTTTAGTATTTGAGGAGAAATATTTATTGAGAATTACATTATTTTTCAATGGAATAAAATCACACCTGCATTGTCCAGATTTTGAAACCTGTAAATAAAACTTTGGTTAAATTTATGTGATTATATGATGGACAAGAGACAATTCAAGAGAATCTCTTTTTATCATTCACTTTTCCTTGTTTACTTTTGTATTCTTGTTCTTTCAGGATGAAATTTTTATAAGCTATTCCCTGTAGTTTTTTTATTTGTTCTTTGTGAATTTCCAATTATGCACCAAAAGTCATTCATGTCTCCATCCTCCTTCATCAGCTCTCTTATCTTACAATCATCAACAACCACCAACTAAGAAAAACATCTCATTATGGAAGCTACAGTGTATCACTGCGTGTTATACTTCCCCAAACCTCTTTGTTTGTTAATATCATTGCCATGATGCATTGGTCTGTTCTGTGGCTTTTGCTTTTGCTACTCTACCAATACTTGAACTTCAACATGACTTCTATAGATAGCTTGCTGTTGCCCTATATCATAGAGATTCTTGAATTTTGAATCTGTAATCTGGTCACTTCATGCACTCTAGTAGTTCACCAATGGCATAGATGTTGGCTTAGACCAATTCAGTGTCCTGAATCATGCACTCTATACTAGCTTATATAAAACCTCTGCAACCAAGACCGTCTTTAAAATGCAGTTCATGTGATTTGCCAGGCTTGCTTACCACAGTTTTTCAGTCAGGGAGAGACTTGGCCACTTCTACTACTCTCAAAACCCTGCAAACAGCTGTCCCTTCTGCCTTACATGGTAATAGATGATGTAGTGATGGGAAGGAGAGTTTCCCTCCATCATCTATCCCACTGGCATTACCTTAATTTTTATAGCTTACCTGAATATTGGAAATTGAGTATATATCCGCAGGAACTGATGTCTTAATGTATCCAAGGTTTTCTGGTACTGAGAGTATAAATACTGTGCTTTAAATTTATACCACACACAAACTTACACAGCTTCTTTTCTCATGGGTGATAAATAAAAATAACTACTCATCAGTCCATTTATCTTCTTCACAGTTGCAATCCCAATAATGTCTACTTTGTTAAGCAAGTAGCATTCCAAGTGGCCTGTTCTCTGACTCTGGAGACCAGATAAGTGGAATCTTATATTTATTTCTTCATGTATTTATTCACTTTATATCCCTATTGCATCCCCCATTCTTCTCCCAGTCCCGCCCTCAAAAGACCCTCCCCATTATTCCCTTCCTTCTCAGAAAATTAGAAGGTCCCTAGGGTTCCTGCCTACTATAGGATGTCAAATTTCAGCAGAACTAGGTACATTCTCTCGACTGAGGTTATACAAGGCAATCCAGTTATGGGAAGGATATCTAATGGCAGGCAAGATAGTGAGAAACAGCCCACATTCTAATTTTAAAGGGATTTACATGAATACCAAGCTGTGAATTTTATTCTGTCTATTTAATGCATCACCCTTATTTGACAGATGTAGCCAGAAATCACTCTCCTCTTTCACCTAATCCATAATAATTTCCCTAAACATATCTCTGAAACTATGAATAAAACTAAATTTGTATTCTTGTAGTATTTCCCTTAAGTATCTTTAGTGCTATACGTTCACTAGCATGGTCATACTCTAAGTGGCTTGGTGCTTATTTAGAACTGAGGCCTTTCCAACCCCACATCACTGCTAGAAGCCATAGTTGTAAAGAGCTATAGTCAAGCCTTCATATCATATTTCTTAAAAGTGATCTTCAATGGCTCTGTGTTCAGGCTGTTGATATTTTTTGTTTGTTTGTTTTGTTTTGTTCTGAGCAATTGTTGAAGTATGGAAAGAGGTTGTTATAGAAAACTTCCTTGTCTTTCTTTCTCTATTGTTTTCCTATGGCATTGATATTACTGCCAAAGTAGCTTCTTAACTATTTTTTTTTTTACCAATTTAAAAACTTTAAATGATTTGAGCAATAAAATTTTTTAATGTTTTATGACATGAATTCTCTTTTTCCAACTTGTATATTTTTCTTTTTTTAATTGGATATTTTTGACTTACATTTCAAATGTTATTCCCTTTCATGGTTTCATATCCACAAGCCCCCTATTCCTCCTCCCTCCCCTTTTTTCCATAAGGGTATTCCCCCTCCTCATCGATCCTCTCCCTCATCCATCCTCAACCGCATTCCCGCCCTGACTTTCCCCTACAATGGGGGCTCCAGCCTTGGCAGAAACAAGGGCTACTCCTCCCATTGGTGCCCAACCTGGCCATCCTCTGCTACATATGCAGCTGGAGGTAAGGGTCTGTCCAAGTGTAGCCTTTGAATGGTGCTTTAGTCCCTGGGAGCTCCGGTTGTTTGGTATTATTGTTCTTATGGGGTTGCAAGACCCTTTAGCTCCTTCAATATTTTCTGTATTCCTCCACTGGGGACCCTGTTCTCAGTTCAATGGTTTGCTGGTAACATTCACCTCTGTATTTGTAACGCTCTGGCTGAGTCTTTCATGAGACAGCCATATCCATCTCCTGTCAGCATGCACTTCTTGGCTTCATCAATATTGACTGGGTATGGTGGCTGAATTCCCAGGTGGAACAGGCTCTGAATGGACATTCCTTAAGTTTCTGCTCCAAATTTTGTCTCCATATCTCCTCCTGTGAATATTTTTGTTCCCCCTTTTAAGAAGGACTGTAGCATCCACACTTTATTGTACTTCTTGTGTTTAATGTGGTCTGTGGATTGTATCTTGGGTAATTCAAACTTAATATTCACTTATCAGTGAGTGCATACCCTGTGTGGTTTTTTGTGAGTGTTTTATCTCACTCAAGATAATATTTTCCAGTTCCATTCATTTGCCTATGAATTTCATGAGGCCTTTTTTATAGCCAATTAGTGCTACATTGTGTAGATGTAGCACATTTTCTATATCCATTCCACTGTTGAAGGACATCTAGATTCTTTCCAGCTTCTGACTATTATAAATAAGGCTGCTATGAACATAGTGGAGCATGTGTCTTTGTTATATGTGGGAACATCATTTCGGTATATGCCCAGGAATGCTATAGCTGGGTGCTCAGTTAGTACAATATTAAATTTTCAGAGTAACCTCCAGACTAATTTCCAGAGTGGTTGTGCCTGCTTGTATTTCCACTAACAATGGAGGAGTGTTCCTTTTTCTCCACATCCTTGACAGCATCTGTTATTACCTGAGTTTTTAATCTTAGCTATTCTGACTGGTGCAAGGTGGAATCTCAGGGTTGTTTTGATTTGTATTTCCTTGATGACTAAGGATGTTGAATATTTCTTTAGAAGTGCCTCAGCCATTTGATACTCCTCAGCTGAGAATTCATTATTTATTTCCTGTAACCCATTTTTAAATAGGGCTATTTGGTTCCCTGGAGTCTAACTTCTTCTGTTCTTTGTATATACTGGATTTTAGCCCTTTATCAGATGAAGGATTGGTTAAGATCTTTTCCCAATCTGTTGGTCGCCATTTTTCCTAATGACAGTGTCCTTTGCCTTACAGAGTTTTGCAGTTTTCTGAGGTCTCATTTGTCAATTCTTGATCTTAAAGCATAAGGCATTCTTTTTTTTTTTTTTTTTTTTTTTTTTTTTTTCGAGCCGGGACCTAACTCAGGGCCTTTTGCGCTAGGCAAGCGCTCTACCACTGAGGTAAATCCCCAACATCGGCATTCTTTTGTTCAGGAAAATTTCCCCTGTTCTCATGTGTTTGAGGCTCTTTCCCACATTTTCTTCTATTAGTTTGAGTGTATCAGGGTTTTATGTAGAGGTCCTTGATCTCTTAGGGTTTAAGCTTTTTACAGGGTGATAAGAATGGGTCAATTTTCATTCTTCTATATTTTGACCTCCAGTTGAACAAGCACCAATTGTTGAAAATGCTATCTTTTTCCACTGGATGGTTTTAGATCCTTTGTCAAAGATCAAGTGACCACAAGTGTATGGGCTCATCTCTGGGTCTTCAATTCTATTCCATTGATCTACCTGCCTATCTCTGAACCAATTCCATACAGTTTTTATCAAGATCACTCTGTAATACAGCTTGAAATCAGGGATAGTGATTCCCCTAGAAGTTCTTATATTTTTGAGTATAGTTTTAGTTATCCTGGTTTTCTTTTGTTTTTGTTTTTTGTTTTTTGTTTTTGGTATTCTGAAGGAATTTGCAAATTGCTCTTTCTAACTCTCTGAGAATTGAGTTTGAATTTTGGGGATTGCATTGAATCTCTAGACTGCTTTTGGCAAGATGGCCATTTTCACTATATTAATCCTGCCATTCCAGAAGCGTGGGAGGTCTTTCCACCTTCTGAGATCTTCTTCAAATTCTTTCTGAAGAGGCTTGAAGTTCTTGTCATACAGATCTTTCACTTGCTTGGTTAGATTCACACTGAGATATTTTATGATATTTGTGACTACTGTGAAATGTTTCATTTCCCTAATTTCTTTCACAGCCTGTTTATTCTTTGATTAGAGGAAGGCTACTGATTTGTTTGAGTTAATTTTGTACCTATCCTCTTTACTGAATTTGTTTTTCAGCTGTAGTAGTTTTCTGTTGGAACTTTATCTACTATCCTATCATCTGCAAATTGTGATATACTCACTTCTTCCTTTCCAATTTGTATCCCTTTGACCTCCTTTTGTTGTCTGATTGCTCTGGCTAGGCATTTGAGGACTATAATGAATAAGTAGGGAGAAAGTGGGCAGCATTGTCTTTCCTGATTTTAATGGGATTGCTTCAAGTTACTCTCCATTTAGTTTGATGTTGGCTACTGGTTTGCTATATATTGCATTTACTGTGTTTATGTATGGGCCTTGATCTCCTGGTCTTTCCAAGGCTTTTACCATGGAAGGGTGTTGATTTGTGTCACATGCTTTCTCAGTATCAACTGAGATGATCTTTTTTAGTATGTTTTAATGTCATAATTGTAGCCAATATTATATTAATTTTTTCACATGCTTGAGCATATAGCTCCTTTATTTGATACATGTAGTTTAAGAGTTAAAGAGAATATAGAACCATTACAGATAGCCTACAATATTTGAAAAGGCTAGAAAACATTCCAATAAGCAACATTATCATAATTAAATGTGGATTGATGATATTGAATTATAATTTATAAATAAAGTTCAAAACAAACTATTAAAAGATAATTTTAAACTACTGGTATAATATGATAATTATATAAGAATATAAATGAAGCATGGTGGATGGGAAAAGGCATTAGTGGGATATAACTTCTAGGAACAAATCTCAGAACCCATAAAAGTGAAACAGTCTCTTGTAATCGAGCTCATATCAGACTGAAACTCCAATTCCCCTACGATAGCATTCTGAATGATGAGATTAACCACTATGTATCATTAGCCTGATAGAACATTTTAAAATAATATGGTCTTTAAATTTTAAGTTCATATTATAGATATAATCCACATGATCCTAACCATATGACTATGCAAAAACTGATGTGATATGCATACATAAACTTTGAAACTCTTTGCCTATGTATCTAACTATAATAGTATTTCCTCTTTGAGATAGATCAAGAAGTGTTT
This sequence comes from Rattus rattus, assembly GCF_011064425.1. Taxonomy (NCBI): domain Eukaryota; kingdom Metazoa; phylum Chordata; class Mammalia; order Rodentia; family Muridae; genus Rattus; species Rattus rattus. The sequence goes on along the minus strand of NC_046161.1, from coordinate 14,338,162 downwards.
GTTTTAATAGAAACTACAACTGAAAAAGGCATTAGTACAATCATCTACCATAATTTGGTGGTTCAGGGTCACTTGAAAAAATACACAGAGCTGAACACATGAGAGAAATTTATCTAGACATCATGTTATTATTCATTGTGTAAGACATTAATGACAGATAACTCAAAAATCGAGTTTCATAATCATTATATGTTTTTTCTTTTGTGTGTGTGTGTGAAACTACTAACACTGGAGACAGGTGTATGGCTCTTTGCCTGCACTTGAGACACTTCTTTCTCCTATTGGGTGGCCTTCTTATATTATTTTGTACTGTTTAGCTGTCAAGACCAGGAGGCCAGCATTTTTTTGGAGAGGAAATGGAAGGAGAGTGGATCTCAGGAAGAAGGGAGTTGGGGGAAAGTGTTGGCAGATTTTAAGAAGAGGAAACTGAGGTTTATTGAAATTTATTAAATCTACCACAGAATATACTTATGGAAGTTTTATTTCCAATAAGAATGAAAAGAGAAAAAAAAGAAAGAAAGAATGAAAGAAAGGGAGAAAAAGAAAATGATTTTTTTCACATATTCTTTAGGAATAACATTTTATCAAGGAGAAAATACTATGTTTCATAGGATTAGCTTATGCTCTCAAACAAAACCAAAGTTAAAAAGGGAACTTAGCACATGGACCTTTTAACTTAAATACCTACAACTTTGTCATGGCTCCAGTATTTTGGGAAAAAAAACACTCAAAATATATCTGTGGTAGTTCCTTTTAATCTGTCTCATGGATATAAGAGGAAATGATATAACGAACACCCCCAGTAAATTTTTTGACAATTTTACTTCAGTGTTTAAGTTACCTGATAATTTATTTGATAATCTTTGCAAATGCTTCCGAATACCAAATTAACAATGACAATTCATAATGACTTTATGTGTTCAAATATGTGTGACATTCAGGTGCATATATCTACCTCTCTCTCTCTCTCTCTCTCTCTCTCTCTCTCTCTCTCTCTCTCTCTCTGTGTGTGTGTGTGTGTGTGTGTGTGTGTGTGTGTGTTTGTTGTGAGTTCATAGGCACATGCTTGTGCACTTAGGAGTAGGTGAGAATACTAACTTAGGGACTGTCATTGAGGCTTTTACACCTTTTTTTTTTTTTTGACCCAATTGATAAGATATAATTGCCCACCTAAACATACAAATCCCAGTACCATCCATCCCTTAGGAACATTAGCAACAACCAGTAAATACTCAGAGTGGAACCTTAACGTCAGCCTCCTTCGTCCTGCCATGGTTTCTCTCCGTCTCCTCTCCTCCTTTCCCTTCCAGTCTCCTCCAAACTTCTCTCCCACCCATCCTTCCTTCTCCTCCAATGACAGGCCTCCTTCTATCCTGTACCTGCCTCTTACCTGTATTTTACAAATTCAATGGGGAGGTGGTGAAGTCACCTGAGCCCTGAGTAAGTGACTAGGCAGCTGTCCTTGGGGCAGTGGAATTAGCATCAAAATACAGATAACTCCAGGGCAAACAACAACATTTCCCCCTTTTTGTCCAGTTAAAAAGCCTTTTCACTTGTATATAAATTGAATACAATTATTACCATTCTACAATTTATGAAGCATATGATATACTCAACACCCAGTCCATCACTATACCAGTTAAACAGAACATTTAGTTATCCATTCCAGCTTAAGAAAGGCTTAAAGCCTATATCTTGGCTAGCTTGTATACTATCTGTTAACAATCCTTTTTTTTTTTTGTTTTTTTGTTTTTTTGTTTTAAACACAGTTTTAGTGAAGGCTGTTTGACCAGAATGCTACAGGAATCCACCTATTTCTACCTTCCTAATTCTGGGAACACAAACAAACACCAAATTTGACTTTTAAAACATGTTGATGTTTAGAGTTCTAACTCAGGTTCTCATGCTTGTATAAAAACTGTTTGGTACACTGAAACGTATCGCAAGCTTAATAACAAAATTAGTTCAAATTACTTTATAACATTTTTTCTTGATTTTTCTGTCAGGTGTTCTTACTTTTAATTTTTGGATCATTTGTGACAGGTGGAAAGCCTCTAGGAGTTCTTTCGCAATAGTTAAAAAACACTGCCTTTCAACAGATCTTACTTAATTAATCATGCTGTAAATGAAAATATTATATTATACCAATTACCTCTACATTTATGTGAATATAATTGTTTGAGTCTCTGCCTCATCCTAATGAACACTATTCTCAGGAGACTAATATCATGTCATTATACAGTATAAACATAGACCAAAAATAGATAAAGGAGGAAAACAAACACAAATCTATGAAAACAGGAGAGAAGGCAATCTTCCAGTGACAGACAATTACCATATACTATATCTAAATAATTGAGTTTTTAAGTAGACATTTCCTTAGAGAGCAATAGTATTGAGCTCCCAGAGAACATGAAAGTAGTTTGGCAATGATAATTATTTCTTCCAATGTAAGGCTCACACACTTGAAAATTGTACAGTATCTTATTTTCTTTTTAGAATAAGGAAACATTAAATTAGATGAGGTGACCTGTGTTCTCATGGGCATTACTAGATATATTTCCTAAGGGCAGGATAGTAATCAATTTGCAAAGCGCACACTTTTCTAAATTTTATAAACAGTGTGTAAAAAAGAAACTTTTATTATTTGACTCTCATGATAACCCCATCTTTAATCTGCCCATCTTTGTTTCAGTTTGTCTCCTCTCTCTCTCTCTTCCTCTCTCTCTCTGTCTCTCTCTCTGTCTCTCTCTCTCTCTCCCCCTCCCCCTCCCCTTTCCCCTCTTTGTGTGTGTATGTGTGTGCTTGACTGTCATTACCTTGACTTTATTAACCCTTAGGAATAAGAGAGCAGTATTAGAAACAGTGAGAATTTCTCTAGTACAATAAAAGCAAATTTAAGAGAAAAGTTGCTATATGTACTTCAGGAAATCTGTGTATGCAGAAAAGTAGGGAAATCTAAATCTATGATACAAACACTGATGAATACTCCTTGTTGAATATATTTAACATAAAGGAACTACCTGTTCTTCTAATAGTATCCACTTTTGCTCTTCTCAGAGGTTCCCTGTCACATGCTGGCACGTAAAAGGAACCAAAGCAACAGCAATTAGATGTCAAGGATGACAATGTGCTGGGGAACGCTATATCTTGTGATAATAAGATCATAAAATTTCATAGTTTAAGTCAAACAAGGAGCTCAATAGAGGGAATGTAGAAAGGTTCTCTGGTACTGACTAATATTATCTCAGCTACAGTTTGTAACACATATGCCAATCAGTTAACATTTTGTCTGAAGGCAAATTAATATCTGAAAATTATCTAGGAATCATTTTAAAATTTTCTCCAATTCCAGAAGCCCAGGTGTTTCTCTAGTTAGCATATATTATGAACAAAACTGTATGCACAAAGCAAACAATTTTGAAATGTCCAGAGAAGATATCCTATAGATCAGACATCTTCTCACCCAGATTGTTGAATGACTACACCAGAATTCTTGATTGAGAATTTATATTAATGTTACTATTACTAGTTTTTTCATTGATGAAAAGTGTTTTCTCAAAGATGAAATTACAACTAAACAACAAATACTATCTCATAACATGTTTGAGAGAGAGAAGAGACTAAATTTTCAACTACATTTCTACACTGAGATGCTAAGCTTCAGCAGGCTTGCAGAGCACCACCGTTTGCTGTAGATCTCGTTATAAATATTCCTTGGATCATAGTTTGAACAAATGCACCCTATTTTCATGCTGTATACAGAGCAATATTCTGAAGCATTGTCAAGTTTTCAAAAGTCTCATCCTTTCCAACCCCTTTTCAGAATATTTTATTGAATGGTAATATCATACAAACCACTGAGATATTCTGAGGTTCAAAAAAGCATCTGATAAATGTTCAAACACTTCTGGTGCAGACAAGGTGAGAAATCAGTCATTGATTGCATCCTAAAGCAAGTTAATGAAACAGTAATGACTTGGTAGCATGATGCTAATAAAGTGACAGTGACTTTGAAATTTTCTACTTGTTGTATAGCTTTTCAAGGAACTATGGAAACTACTGCAGAGAAATTGTTAATCTTTAGTCTTACTTAGCTGTTGATCTATTATGATAGATTAGCAATATATGAGGTCAACATTGAGCAATAGTAACTCATGGAAAAAATACCCCATTCATAGAAAAACCACATCTTTCACTGTTCAATTATTTTGAATTTATCTCGTTTTCTAGATTTTATGCTAATGAAAATCTTATCACCATTCTTATTTTAAATATAATACTCATGATAAATTACTAACAGCAGCTGTGCTTACATTTACAGTTCTCTAGTCACCATTCTTGTTTTGCTGGTACAAATATATATTTTATTTCAAAATTAATATTGGCTAAATACCTGCAAATATAATTATACTGAAATTATATTGTAAATATAAAAGGAAAGTACCTAACTTATTTGAAGATAGTGTTCTAAAATGTGACACTCTCCTATATGCAGGCTGGTAAAGAATGTGCAGTCAGGAAGCTGGCTTCAAATATGACTATTTTCAGGCATACAATATGACATGACTGAATTAAGCATTCTGACGATTCAATGTGAATATATCTTAGCAAATTTGAAACTAATACCATCATGAAACAACAACTATTTGCCTTTGTCATAAATATCTACTAAGTACTGAATAAATTTACATACTTAAAGAGAAACACATAAATTTAGGGTTTATAGACAGGAGCTTCAACCTTTGCAAAACTTCTAAACATGATGTTACCCACATTCATGAAAATGGCAATAATTTCCCAGGAAAATTTATATATCCTCTTACCTTTTACTCAAAAACAAAAATATCATTGAAAGAGTGGTTCCTTGTATGTGACTTTTATAAAAACTGAACTGTTACAAATTTGCATGTATTTCCTAAAAGAATTAAAGGTTCAGTCCCTTCTCACAACATTAGTTCCAGCCTGCTTTAACATGGATAAGAACAGGGGCACTGCAATAAGACAGCCTGTATGGCCAGAAAATTACAAATCAATTATATATATCTAGCACAGCTGAGGACCACTAAATATCACACACATACAGTTTGGTTAGCAAATAACAAATGTTTGCCCTGATTAAATTATTATGCTACATGATTTAAATAATTGAGGGAATGGAGCATTAATGTGATTTTTCAAATTATTAATGGTATATTCACTTCTAAAGTTAGCCAAATTTTAAAGTTACTTCTCTCCATAAATACACACACACACACACACACACACACACACACACACACACTCACACACACAGAGAGAAAGAGACAGAGAGACAGAGAGAGACAGAGAGAGACAAACAGACAGAAAAACAGAGACAATGACAGAGAAATCAGAAAATGGAGAGAGAGAGAGAAAGAGAGAGAGAGAAAGAGAGAAAGAGAAAGAGAGAGAGATTAATTTTGTAAGTTCTAGTTTCTTCTAGAGAACCTTGAAAAGTTCAGATTTTGTTACCGTAGATGGTTATAGAGCAACAGAACTATAAAGACGAATAATTTTAATGTCTAGGATTAGACTTTTCAATTTTTCAAAACTTACCAAAAGCATCTCTATTACTGTAGACTCTCATAAATTTGAAGCTTTTAGGAGAAAGCCCATAGCATGAACTATTTTACAAGGTTAAGGAGAAAAATTCATTATATTATCCTGTTTCACCAATTGTGAAAGAAAAAAATGTATGTAGTGATTCTTCATGTGCAATAAATATTTGACAAGTTGTGGAAAAATAAGAAAACTATGAATGTTGGTTTGTTGTTCTTAGCATGTTGAATACGTTGACAAAGCTAAAGAATGAGGATCATGATAAAACTGTCTAAACTCTAGTACCTCAGATTATAGAAAAGGATAGCAATTAATTCCATGATAAACTTGATGAAGATGAGATGAATATTAATTGTGTAAAATTCTCTAATGTTGCTATGGAAGAGATTCTTATTTGCAAAGGTCTCAGAACCCAAGTTATAGAAAATCAAACAGAAGCCATCATTATAATGTTGATTGAACTACAACAAAAGTCAAGTCCTTGACTTGAAGAATGTTGGTTGTTAAATTAAAGACATTATCTGGTAAAAGTGGGATTTAAATGTGTACAAGGAAGCTATGGAATCTAAGAACACTGAAATTTCTGGGTCTCCAGGAGTTCTACCCAAGAAATAAATCTCAGCCTCTGCTGAAGGTGAGCCCAAGTATAAGCCTCTGTAATTTTGCCTTTTCCATTTTAAATGGGAAAATTAATGCTTAATTCTTTATTTTTAATTCTTTAAGGCAGCAGTGACTTTCTCTGGTAAAAATGGCAGACAAGAAAACATTAGTGTCCTGTATGGTCAACCAGTGGTAACCTTTAGACCTATAACTAGAATTAATTTTAAGCAGGCTCTTAGAAGAAAGGTAGAAAGTGGAATCCATGAGAAGGTGTGCTAAACTTAAAAAAAAAGATTAATGAGTAAGCTAATCTATTCAAGTAATGGTGTGGAAAACATGTTTGTGAAAGGACTTTAATGATGTGGTATGATGGTAGAAAGAACAAAATACTGGATCAGGCTGATCTACTGATATGAGCCAACTGAGTAGAGATTCTAGTTTTAAGTTACACAATTAAAAAATAGTACCAAAAATGTTATTTGAATGGTTGGCTGAGATTTGAACCAAATATAGCATACTGAGAAGGAATTAGAGATACCTAATAGTCCTTGGCTTACTATGTATGGAGGGATTTTCAAGCTCAAGTAAATAGCAAAGCTAGAGTAAGTATGCTGTATACAACTTATTCTCTACAATGGGAAGACCCAGAAGACATACTCTTCACTAATTCTTATGAGATTCTATATGGTGAGGGGCACCACACATTTTAAGAGATTTGTTGCCATATGTATAATTGTAAAAGACAATAGTACTAAATTTGATGGTTCTCACTTGAAAGTTAACTACAATGGGGTTATTTGAGCCTTGAAATAGCAATGGCCAGGTTATACCACCAAAACACCAATAACAAGGTGATCATAATGAACAGAACAGGCAAAGCAATATCTATAATGGCCTAATCATAATATTCAGAACAAAGTTTATGTTATCATGATTTTTATGGACCTTTGCTACTGGATAACCAATCATGTTTCTAGGCATGAAATGAATAAAAAACCTACAATGTTCATGTTTCACACACACACACACATATATATGTGTGTGTGTGTGTGTGTGTGTGTGTGTGTGTGTGTGAGTGTGTGTGTGTGTATAAATTTTCTTAAACAAATTAATAAAATGCTACATTGAATGTTGTCAAAATAGAATTTTGGCCAGCGAACCAATTTCAAAATGTTAACTAGTTTTCAATCACAGAATGTCTTGCACCTGGCTAGCTACCGTCTCCTGAAAAAGGACCTTGATAAAATACTAGAGTTTGAATCTGATTCATGAATACCACAAGAAACGTTATTGACCTCAAGTTAAGATAGGTGCTTATACAAGTCCCATATTTAATGTTGTTTTTGCTGAAGTTCTACTCACCGACAGTACAGTGGGCCATAAAACTAATTCTGTGACTATTTACCTAGTCCTGGAAGTTGCAGTTGGCATACATATACTTCGAAATTTTCAGAACCTTTACATTGGTTCCCTGTTTTTTACTGTAGAATAAAGGGTACTATGGTTGGAAAGGCAAAATCAAAGCCTTCAAAGTTGCTTCTATAAGTGAATACATTGAATCAATACTTATGTGGTATCCCCTGGATAATATTAGAAATTAGCACCAATATCAATGTATTTAAAGATGCAAGAGAGGTGGGTCCCACTGAATTTCCTATTAACTCTCATATTTGGCCAATGTAGAAGACAGCTCTTCTACTAGATATGGTGTCCTTACTTAAATAGATTTACATATCTCCTTGCAGATAGAATGCAACTATCGATCTAACAAGTTCCCTTTTCTCTGTACCTAGATATAAGGACAACAAGAAGCAATTTTAAGTTGACAAATCCAGTAATATACATATATAATTTACCTTAAGGATATCTTAACTCTCTAGGCCTGTATTATAACTTTGTTAGAAGAGATCTTGATTATTTGACTCTTCAATGAAATATCACAGTGCTATCCTATATTGATGATATTATACTGATTGGACAAAGTAAACTAAAGGTAATAACAATTTTCCACTCATGAATGAAACATATGTACATCAGAGGATGAAAAATAAATGTAACCAAAATTCTTATCTCAGTGGAATTCTTAGGAAACCTGTGATGTGGGACATGTAGACAATAGCCACTTTAAGAAAACAATAAGATACTGCACCTGGTTCCACCTGTCACAAAAGTGCAACACAATATTTAGTTCACTGATTTGTATTTTGGAACATTATGTTTTTTTGTTTTTTTAATTCTTTTTTTCGGAGCTGGGGACCGAATCCAGGGCCTTGTGCTTCCTAGGCAAGCGCTCTACCACTGAGCTAAATAACATTATGTTGATTATTCCTGAGTGTTGCTCTGGCCCATGTACCAAGAAACTCAGTTTAGTGTGGGGCCAGTAACTTGGGGGGAGTTGTCAGATCCACACTGTGTGTAGGCTGTACTACCCCTTGGAACATATGTTCAAACTGACCCATTGATACTTGAGGTATTCATGATAGATATGATTATTGCTTGGAGCCACTGGTAAGCTTCTATAAGTGAGTCACAGAAGGTACATTTGAAATTTTGAAGTATATATCTGCCATTGTCTAAGACAACTATTTTCCCTTTGCAATATTTTATTGGTCTACTTACTATTATAACATAGATGAAAATGAAACGTGACAAGAGGTCACCAAGGTTAAAATGTGACTTGAGATGCTCATCATGATCTGAGTACTATCTCACCAGATAAATATAAAGCAGAATATGAACACCAAAAATCCATTGTCCAATGTCATATAATGATAGGACTAAGGACCCAAGCAAGATACATGAGGATCTGCCTAATTGCCTATTACTTCCATTCCTATTACAAGGCTATCTATGCTAAGCATGCGTCTATGGTCTCAGGGGATGTGTTGACTGAAAAATGTAAGAGTAACACCTGGTTTAATGATTATCTTCAATGGTAAGCAGGCATCATCAAGAATTGGACAGCAGCAGCCTTATAACACATTTCTGGGAAACACTGAAAGATATCAACATAAAACCAGTTTCACAGTGGGCAAAACTTTGGGCAATACTTGTGGTCATTCAATATTTAAAGGGAAAATGGCATGATGTATGATTGTTCATTGTAACCAGTGGATTAACTAGATGGTGGAAGACTTGAAAAAAACATGATTGGAAAATTGATGAGAAAGTCATTTGAATAAATTGTATGTAAATATATCCCTCCATATGACTGAAGGGAGTAAAGATAGTCATGTGCTATGTCAATTCTCATAAAAAGATGACTTCAGCTCAGAATGATCTCAGTGATCATGTAGATAGAAAGACCCATGCTGTAGACAGGCAGTCTCTTTTCCTACTCATTCTTGTTTTAACCAAAGAGGCCCATGAATAAAGTGGCCATGCTGGTAGAGATGGATATTAAGCATAGGCTTTTCAAAATGGTCTGACACTCACTAAGGCTGACATAGCTAATGAATGCCACAAATGCCAACAGTAGAGATGAAATCAAATTCTTAAAAATGGTATGGTTCTCCAAGGTTATTAGCCTATGACCTGATGGATAGGTGATTGAATTAGATGACTTCTGTAGAAAGGGAAATATGTACTAACTGGGGGAGATATTTATTCTGGCTTTGGATTTTCATTTCCTGCACTTAATGATTCTGCAAAAAAAAACATAAATGGACATAAAGTATGCATTTCCCCTATGATTTCTATTTTATATAGTATTACTTTTATCTAAGAACCTCATTTCCAGATAACATCCAGATAACTGTGACAGTGGGCCCTTAATCATGCGATTCCCTGGTCATGCAATGCTCAACTACAATCCAGAAGTAGTTAGTCTGATAGAAATATGGAATGGTGATCTGAAGACCCACCTGCAATGCAAGCTATGGGGCAACATCCTCAAGGGCAGAAATAGAGTACTCAAGAAGTCAGTTTATGATTTGTATCCATATCAACTATGTATTTTGTCTTCTTCCATTGCCAGAATGCATGGGTATAGGAATCAAGGGGTAGAATTGTTGAAATCATGATCACTCCTAATGACATAATAGAAAGTTCTTCGCTTCCCATTTCTGTGGCATTAAGTATTCCTGGGTGATGTGTTTGACTACCGAGCAGTGGGGTGCTCTTGCAAACACAACCATTCCATTGATCAAAAGCCATAGATTTCCCTCTGTTCATTTTTGGCTTCTGATGTTTTTAAGAACAGTCTAAGAAAGGGTTGTAAGTATTAGAAGGTGTGGGTGATCCAGATAATCAAGGGGGAAATAGCATTAAATCTCTATATTGGAGGTAAGGACGACTATAGCTGGAATACAGAAAAACTTTTATGGCATCTCTTGGTAATCCTACATTTGTGATTAAATTCATTGTGAAACTACAGCAACCTAGTTCATGCAGTATGACAAAGGGCACATACCCATCACTAAAAAAATGTATGGGTCACTCCTCTAATAAAATGCCAAAGTCTGCTTGGGATGCTTACTGAAGATGAAAGAAAAAGAATAGGCAGTAAGTAAGATAGTAATATATACAAGCTAATGCCTAGAGACTAGTAACAGAGGCACAAATTATAATAGACATATGTGTTTCTCTTGTATTTTGTTAAGAGAGTGTTTGTACAGTTATCCCAGTTTTCTTTCCATTGTCTTTTTGTTATGTCTTCTAATATCAATATCTATCATATTTAAGCTTGATATAGTTAAAAAATCCACTTCAATGGACATTGCCTTATATGCTAGATCTATAATGTACTTGCTGTTGTCCAGGGCATAGTTTTATTATTCTGGGCATAAGAACGAGATGATTATTGCTTTGACATGGAAACTAAGCCTGCCATAATGATATATGGTTGTGTGCTAGGATGACAAGGGGTAGAATGATGAAGGCTATTCTTGTTTGTAAATTTGAAGAACATAGTCTCTCTTTTGATTTACCTTTTATCCCTTCCATGGAACCCTAAAATCTTCACTGGCATTAGACCCCATTTATATAGGATTCTATAATATATTGAATATACAATCTGAGATATCCAGCTTCAGATACTGAAGAACTATTGAATTGCTTGACATTCTGTTCACTGGAAGTTGTTGATTGAAGAGCTGGAATGCAGCCTGTATGTCAGTCTATACATCTCTGAAAGATCTAATACACACACACACACACACACACACACACACACACACACACACAAAACATATATATTCAAAATGTTATATTATTCTATGGGATTAAAATGAATTATTTAAATATACATTTTTGATTAACACATTTGAATATAAATTATGTAATGCAAATATTGAACATTCAAAGCATGTCTCAGTGAATTTTAAATATACTTTTTTTAATTCACATTATTAGTATATTAAAATTGTGTGTGTCTTTTTTATGTTTGTATATATCCCATATTAAAACAAAAGAATATTACCAGTCTTAGATTTAAATGTGTCCGAATTATTAATATTGAATACAATTATAGTTATTTCATAAATTGTCACACCCACTCCAGTAGAGTCTGTGTGACATGAAGCTCTTGTGCTTCGTTTCTATCCAGAACAGAGGCCTGTGCCTAGAATGGCTTGGGCTCCTGGAGGGCCCTGGCCGTCTCCCTACAAATAGATGATGACCAGGGTCTATGCTTGTGGTGGAGGTGCCTTCTGTGTTCTAGCCTTGGTGATCTTAGCAACTTTAAGCCTGTCAACAATATCTGATTTTAAGAATATAGCAGTGTGGGAAGACGGTCATGTACCTTTAGATGTCTCAGGAACTGAAAGTTCAGAGACAAAAACGTCTCACACCATCATGACCCTGATAAACTCAACGGCTGCGATGCATTCAAATACTGTATCCATTAGCTCCTAGTAAATAGGAGAGAAATTAATTACAGTTACTAACAACATGACTGTTCTAGAAGAGCCTTTCCCCTCTTTTGGAAAAGTTTTGTTTAGCACGATTCAAAATAGTACTGATTCTTTTAAAAAGATCATAGACAAGTTCCAACAAGTTGAACAAACTTATCAAGTGTTAACTATGGTTACGATAGTTTACTTACTAATCTGAGAGGCCATAAACATAGAGTTTAAACTTTATTAAAACAAAAGTAAATGATGAATACATACCTGGTGCCCACAAATCTGGCAGTATAACTGCAGTTTTTTAAACTATTGTTTGTGGCTGAGAATTGTTTCCTAGACTGTACGTTCTGCTTTCCTCCTTACAAGAGACATTTGGTGGGGTGATGAATAAGAGCTGGATGACTGCCAATTATGATGTACCTGTTCTAACTGCCTAAATCTACGCCAAGAAGTAAAGTTTTTTGCAACAGCACACACCTCGAGTTTGTGTCTGTCTGTCACGCCTAATCCGTTCTCTACCTAAAATCCAAGCCTTTGTCTCTCTGCTGACACACTCCCCTGAGTGGTCTGAGACAATAAATATTTTGATATCTTGATTTAGATTTCATAAAAAATGATTTCTATTTTAACTGGTTTCTACATGTCTGGGAAGTCATTCTGGCCCAAAATTTTCATGTAGAGCCTAATGAAAAGAAAAAATGAAATATAGGTCTATGTTCTTGTATAGGAACTTTCTTGGCAAAGTCATTTTGAGGCAGGAGTCAATGCCTCAAAAGAGTCAAGTTGAGATTTGTGATGACCTAATTCCTTCCCCTAGGCTCCACTTATGAATTATAAAGCAGCTGTGACTTAGATATAAGGCATTCTCTTTGCTAAAATCTTCTGATTTAGTGTTCTGTTGACCTTGGCATTTCCAACCTATGAATAGTATACAGTTTCTGTTAGCTTGCTTGACTTAAGTCATCTTCTTATGTAAGACTTCTGGGTTATTCATTTTGTCTTCCCTTTTTTTTTTTATAGTCCTAATTCTCTCATAACACAATAAAATTCAATACATTTATTCCTGCAGGTCAGCATGGAATAAAGTATCCAATATTAACATGAGAAAATACAGAGAAATACCATAGTTCAGTAAAAAATGATCATAAAAATAATAACTCATAAATTAAAGACCATATGTGAATTATTAAATGTACGAGTCTGACAAAGCATTAGAATTCATGTATGTGTTTGAGTGTGTGTGTGTGTGTGTGTTGTGTATATGCTGTGTTTATATGCTTTCCTCATGTTTTTTCTTCATCACATTTTCTGCTTTTAAAATATTTTGTAATATTCTGATTTTTAATCTAATTAATTTTTATAATACATTCTTAGATGCCAGTTCATTTGGCAATAAGAGACAGGAAAGTTGTGGATCTGTTTTGGAATGGAGTTGGAAAGGGCAAGGTGGGGTTGAGGAAGGGAAAACTGTAACCAGAATATACTGTATTGAAAAAAATTACATTCAATAAAAGAAAAAGACAAGGACTTAGTAGTGTAGAATTTAAACGATCAAGAACAAATTTCCAAAGACTTTATTGACCATAACAACAAAAGTTTCTACCTTAAACATTCACATTAATAGAGGTTTAATTTACTTATTATTGAGTTTTTCTTCATTGATAACTAGTGTCAAAAAATTGTCTCTGAGCACTGTTGCAATAAAACTATTCCACATTAATGATTGTGTACCATGAAAAGCATTAAATATATATCTACCCCAAAGCCTTTCCTTATCAAGAGTATGCCATACAAATCTACTCACATATTGTAAAAGCTAAACACCTGCTTTAAATATGCATAATTCTACTTTTCAAATATTACATTACTGACCAAGCAATCAGGCAGAAATTTTTCATCAGTTTGTTCTCTGTATGCTTTCTCCAAACTACATTTTCCAGCAATCTCTAAGAAATGTTGTATGGAGTTTAAAAATTTGACACTTTGGTTTAAGTTATTTTTCTGTGAAACTCACATGTGATGATAAAACAGCACACAATCTTGTGATGAATTTTCTCAGGGCTTGCTTCATGTCCTTGTTCCTCAGGCTGTAGATAAATGGATTCAACATCTGAGGAACTACAGAATACATAACAGAAGCCACTATAGACTTTTCAGGAGAGTCAGTCACTGAAGAGCTGATATACACACCCAAAATTGTGCCATAAAACAAGGAGACAACACATAGGTGAGATCCACAAGTGGAAAATATTTTATATCTTCGGCCAGATGATGGCATTCTTAGAACTGCTGATAAAATATGAGTGTAAGAAAAAATTATCCCAGAGATAGGAATTCCCCCAAATATACATGATGCAAAATACACCAGGATGTTATTAATGAGTGTATCAGAACATGAAAGCTTGATGAGCTGAGCAAGTTCACAGAAGAAATGAGGGATTTCCACATCTTTGCAGAATGACAAGTGAAGAGCCATCAGCGTGTGCAAGAGACCAAACACAAGGCTAAGGAACAGGGAAACTAGAACCATCAGGACACAACAGGAAGGATTCATTATTGTGGAATACCTCAGAGGGTGACAAACGGCCACATAGCGATCATAGGCCATCACCGCGAGAAGACAGTTTTCAAGGCCAGTGAAAACCAACACAAACCAAACTTGTGTAAGGCAACCAGTGTAAGTGATGCTTTGATTCTGGGTTATCATGTTTATAAGCATATTTGGGATTGTATTTGTGCTTAAACAGATATCATTAATAGAAAGACTAGAGAGAAAAAAGTACATTGGGGTTTGTAGGTGTAGGTCAGAGCTGACAGCCAAGATGATGAGCAGATTTCCTAGTACAGTGACAAAATATATGCAGAGGAACAAGCTTAAGATGAGGGACTGGAGCTGAGCATCACCAGTTAGTCCTAGAAGAAGAAATTCTAAAACAGCTGAATGATTTCTGGATTGCATTAGACTGATACTTCTTTAGGAAATAATACAGGAAATTAAAAGAACCTTTGCTAGATTTAGATTGATGGAAACGAAAATTCTGGGAATGCTTTATTCTTCATGATTGCTTCAAGGTATATGGCCCTGCAGAATTTAATCAACATTTAGAAATATTTATAAAATATGAGACTGAACACCTAGAAAGGAAAAAAAATAAACTTTTAAAATAGATAACATA
Source organism: Rattus rattus (assembly GCF_011064425.1). Lineage (NCBI taxonomy): Eukaryota > Metazoa > Chordata > Mammalia > Rodentia > Muridae > Rattus > Rattus rattus. The sequence continues at coordinate 14,322,960 of NC_046161.1, read as the reverse complement.
AAAGTTTAATTAACTGACTAATGATTGATGCTCACTTCCATTTTCCACTTGCTAATGCCATTTGTTTATTTGTTTTGTCAGGCTCCAACATTTTAAAAAGTGCTAAACCATTGAACCTTATGAAATATGGCACATAATTTCATAATTAATCTATGCTTTTGAGAATCTAACATGAGATTGGATCACCTGCACTTATATTCTATGTAAAACATATGAACTTTGTCATGCTGGAAAATAATTTGAAGAGCACCTGAAATGATAGATGGGATGCTTTATGCCCTCAGCTACACAAGGACAGAGAACTCCTCATGGACACCAAGAACACTGCCAACATTAAAAAAGAAACATGATTATAAACCAGATTCCGGAACTTTATGCAACTTTCTAGAACAAGTCCTGCTAAGACACTCATGAAAAGATTTAAAATATCTAGAGGATATCTCAGCTTTCAGAATTTAACATTTTACTTTATTTTTCCTGAATTGATTTATTTTTGCACATGGACTATGTTTCACCTCTAGGATATTCTTCTATATATATATATGTATATATATATATATATATATATATATGTACATATATAGTTAAATAGTGCTAATGGAGAGAACATCTATTGAAGATGTACATTAAATCTTTCATTTTAAGGAGAAGTAAGTTAATATGTGAGAAGAAAATTGTCCTTGATGTGTAGAGACCGAAAGAACATTTGCATGTTTGATGTTGGTGGCAGCATGTACTTGAGAATGTGTTGAGCAGGAGATTACTTGGCACCTACTTGTCAGTATACATTTAGCTTTTTCATTGTTTCTTTTTTTATAATTGTATAAAACATCAGTATTTATGCAAATATGTTAATGAAGTACTTACGATCTCTGTTTTCATGAAGAGTGATGTTCAACATTTCACAAAATGTGTGAAAGCAGACAGTCCTTTTCTCAGGTAAGGCAGGCTCAAAAATGACTCACAAGTTATAAAACAAGTAGGTAGTCATTACCAGAGAGGCTGTCGATGGCTTATGACTTAGGTATTTTGAATGAAAATATATTTGGCTGACACCCATATTCCCAAATTTCCCAGGGGTTGATATCTAAATCTCATTATAATGAAGAAATAAATGTGATCCCAGGTGTGCAAGTCTATAAACATTACTAGGCAAAAAGACAAGTATTAAGGATATGTGACTTATTGACTCTATGGCCATGCTTCTATCACTCAGTGTTCTCTGCTTTTTGTTTTCTCAAACGATCAGTTTTTACACATGAACCATTAAAATTTTGTAATCAATTCATGCATTGTGTTGTTTATTCTTTGTTTTCAAGAAACTCATTTGAATTCAAAATCTAAAACTATGAATTATATATTTGTGGATGCTCATAAGACTAAATATTCTTGTACTATAAAATTATTGTTGGTCATTAATAATTGGATACTAATTGTTTTTAACATTAAAACAATGTTTTTAAAAGTAACCAGAATTTTGCCTCATTAATTTTAGTTACTGTATCTCCGTAGCTCTCAATCTTTTTATTTATCTATGTATAATCTACCTGTTTATTTGTGCAATCTACTCATATATTTTTTTTGAATGTGAGTTTCCCATTGTGGTTCTCTACAAACAGGAGAAGAGATGCAATATTTTTTTTCCATAATGAGGAATTCAAGATTGTTTTTCAAGTTTTAATTTTTGGCTCCAGTCATATTAGTCACAGTATCAATCCTTTTTTTTTCTAACATTTGCTAGGCTACATTTATAGGCCTCATTCTAATTAATTAGTTAACACTGATGAAAATCTGAGTTTCACTGTAAGATTTTCATATGTTAGGGTAATTCCTTAATTTTCTTTCCCTACTCTCCATCTACTTCCCTCCTTCTTTGGGATGATATTTCTGAATCTAAAATTTCTTATATTATTTGTATGCCATCCTTGTTTAATTTACAAACAACATAAGATAAAATACACTATGAATATCATGATTTACCAAAAATATGTAAGCATACTCTTCCCATTCCTAACGTACTTTTTTCAAGAGGCTTATTTATCCTTCTATAAAACACTTGATTTCTTCTTTATGAATAGTAGTAATAATAGTAGTGGTGGTAGTAGTAGTAGTAGTAGTAGTAGTAACATAGCATTATGAATCTGTTTATGTTATTTATCTATTCATCTTTAGATAACAGAAATTTAGCCTGACAGTTATCATGCCTATACAAATATTCCTTCAATAAATTCCTTCAGCAAAACTATTAGAAAAGTAATTTTGTTCTATTCATCTTATTCATAATTATTATGATTCATTTCTTATGATTATTGATTTTTAAAGGCTAGTTATTAGAAAGAAGAATTTATGCCTTACAAAAACCAAACTCAAAATCTTTTTCTTTTTAATAGACAGATTCCATATTTAATTATATGTGCTCTTTTTTTCTCTCCATCTTTCTTAACTTGGGTATTTCTTATTTACATTTCATTTGTTATTCCCTTTCCCAGTTTCCATGCCAATATAACCCCAAAACCTCCCCGTCCTCAAAAAAATGACTATGAAATTCATAGGCAAATGGATGGAACTGGAAAATATCATCCTGCGTGAGGTAACCCAATCACAGAAAAATACATAAGGTATGCACTCATTGATAAGTAGATATTAGTCCAAATGCTCGAATTATGCTAGATGTGCAGAACACGTGAAACTCATGAAGGATGACCAAAATGCGAAGGCTTCACTCCTTCTTTAAAAGGGGAACAAGAATACTCTTGGAAGGAAATAGGGAGGCAAAGTTTATAACAGAGGCTGAAAGAACTGACATTCAAAGCCTGCCCAACATGTGGCCCATACATATACAGCCACCAAACTAGAAAAGATGGATGAAGCAAAGAAGTGCAGGCTGACAGGAACCCGATATAGATCTCTCCTGAGAGACACAGCTGGAATATGGTAAATACATAGAGCGAATGCCAGCAGCAAACCACTGAACTGAGAATGGGACCGCTGTTGAAGGAATCAGAGAAAGGACTGAAAGAGTTTGAAGGGACTTGAGACCCCATATGAACAATGCCAAATAACCAGAGCTTCCAGGGACTAAGCCACTACCCTAAAACTATTCATGGAATGACCCTGGGCTCGAACTGCATAGGTAGCAATGAATAGCCTAGTAAGAGCACCAGCGAAAGGGTAAGCCCTTGGTCCTGCCAAGACTGAACCCCCCAGTGAATGGGATTGTTGGGGGGAGGGCAATAATGGGAAGAGTATGGGTAGTGGAACACCCATATAGAAGGGGAGGGGGAGGTTTTAAGGGGGTGTTTTCCTGGAAACTGGGACAGGTAACAATTGAAATGTAAATAAGAAATACCCAATTTAGTAAAGATGGAGAAAAAAAAAGAATTCTTTGTTTAGCTCTGCAGCCCATTTTATTTTAATGTTTTTTAATTTTTATTGGATATTTATTTATTTACATTTCAAATGTAAAGCCTTTTCCAGTTTACTGAGTATAAGACCCTTCTCCCCTCCCTCTCCCCTTATAATAGGGTGTTCCACTTCCCATTCAGTCCACTTATATCCCCCCTCACCCCAGTTTATAATCCCTTTAACTGGGCGTCCAATCTTGGTGGCACCTAGGGCTTCTCCTTCCATTGGTGACCAGAAAGGCCATTCTCTGCTACATATGAAGCTGGAGACATGGGTCAGTCTGTATATAGTCTTCAGGTAGTGGTTTATTCCCTGGAAGGACTGGTTGGTTGGCATTGTTGTTATTATGGGGTTGCAAGCCCCTTCAACTCTTTCAATCCTTTAATTGCACCAACAGATTTCCCCTTCCCCGTTCAGTGGTTTGCTGCTAGCAGTCCCCTCTGTATTTGACATGTTCTTGCTCTGTCTCTCAGGAGAGATCTATATCTGGTACCTATAAGCATGCACTTCTTAGCTTCATCATTCTTGCCTAATTTTTGAGGATATAGCACATGTGGGGCAGGTGTTGAAAGGCCATTCCTTCAGTCTCTGCTCCAAAGTTAGCCTCCACATCCACTCCTATGGATATCTGTGTTCCCCTTTTTAAGAAGGAGTGAAGCATCTGCATTTTGGTCATCCTTCTTCTTGAGTTTAATGTGGTCCGTGGATTGCATCTTGGGTAATTCGAGCTTTTGGACTAATATCCACTTATCAGTGAGTTCATACCATGTGTGTTTTTCTGTGATTGGATTACCTCACTCAGGATGATATTTTCTACCTCATTCCATTCGCCTATGGATTTCATGAAATCATTGTTTTTGATAGCTGAGTAGATGTACCACAGTTTCTATATCCATTACTCTGTTGAAGGGCATCTGGGTTCTTTCTAAGTTCTGGCTAACCATATGGAATGATTGAGCATTCTGTGTGCGCGTGGGTCTACATCCCATCCATATCTTTTCTCCAGAATGACTTGAATACCACAAGTGTTTGTGACTTTGCCATAAACACATCTCTAGAGACAAAAATAAAAGCTCAAAAAGCTTACAGCTCTGAGCTCACACTTTAATTCCAACATTGGGTCTGCAGAGAAAGGAGCATCATTAAAGGTCCAAGGCAATTAGAAGTGACAGCTAGCTTTTTATTCTTGGCTGTAATCAGTGTATCTCAGTTCTTACAGTACTAACCTTTAGCCAGGCAGGTAGTGGTGGCAAACACTTTGAACCCCAGCACTTTGGAGGCAGAGGCAGTAGGCTCTCTGAATTTGAGGCCAGCTTGGCCTACAAATCCATTTTAAGGACATCCAGGACTTCACAGAAGAAGCCTGTCTCAAAATCAAAACAAAACACAAAAACAAGTCTTAAGGTCAGGTAGTGGTATACACCTTTAATCCCAGAACTAAGGAAGCAGAAGAAAGGTAGTACTGTGAGTTCCAGGACAATCAAAGCTACATAGTGAGACCCTGTTTCAGGAAACCAAAACCCAAACCAAAAAAAGAATCTTCAAATTAATGTCACCAAAATCCTGTTACTAAATGTATTGCTTTTTTTTATAGTTTACCCAATGTCTTCTTCTCCACTTGTTTTTAATTTTGAAGCAGCAACCTCAACTTAGATACTTATTTAGTTAGGAAGTGAAGGCAGGAATGTCTAAAAGTGACCTGCCAAGTCTTTTGTCCCTAAAAAGATTTTACATCGAGAAACGTCTGAGTAGAAAGAAAAGATTGGCTGTGCTCTTGGTTGTCCTTTTGATTGCATCTGGAATCAACAAAATCAAATTCCTGAGCAAGTCCATGTACAGCCCCCCACCCGCTCTTTCTCTCTAACCCTCTACCCCCTCCTTTACCTCTACCTCTTCTTCCTACCCCATACCTCTTCTGAGGCAGCATCTTACTAACTAGCTCTGGCTTATCTGGAACTTTCTATATACAATACCACCCTCCATGGAATTAAGGAGATCCTGTTGCCTCTACCTCCGGAGCTCACGGATTGAAGATGTGTGCTATACTATGCCCAACTACCAGAAATTTTTCCTGTACTATTTGACATGAGACCCTCCCTAAATGTGGGCGGTACCTTTTGGCAGCATCCCAGATAAAAGGACGCGCGAGAGAAGGAAATTTTGCTTTTGCCCTCCGTCTTGCTGCCAAGTTACTTATCCTGCTGGTTGGCGCTCCTTCGCTGAAAGTAGGACCAAGTTCGTTCTTTGGGACTTCAACAAAGACGGAAAGAACATAGCCCAACGGGATTGCTTTCAGCCTTCTGCTCCAGATTGAGATTGCGGAGAAGTCCAGCTTCGTGCACTGAGCAACTCTGGGATTGCCAACTTCTCCAGAGTAAGACAGACACTGACTGTTGGACTACGCTGATCACATCCTTATTTGTGAAGGCAAGGCTACTTCTACAGAGTTCAAGACATGGGATCCACACACTATAACCATAACCCCAATTTCTACAACATGGAGGTGCCTGAGATTGAGGTGGAAATCGAGGATGAGCAAGAGGTGAGAGCTGCAGAAGAGAACAGCTTTTTCTGTGAATGTGCTCTAGGCTTTGAGGACAAACCTGAGTACCAGGCTCTGTTTAACCAACAGGGTGATACGAATGTCGCCGTCAACTTGATCAACCTTGGTGGTGCTGTCGCTTTCTCCAGCCAAGGGAGCCATCAAAGTCCGAAACAGCTACAGTTGGAGGGATGGGAGACCTCAATTGCCAGAGTTTTACAACCACAATCACAGCCACAGCTCCAGCCCCATCCCCGGCGCACTTGACCACGGATCCGCAGAGGTTTGACACCCTGGCAGCTGAGCAAACTGGAGAGAGTTTTTCAAGAAGTTCAGTACCCTGATGCAATCACAAAGAAGCACCTTGCGAAGTGCCTGTATTTGGGAGACTCTGAAGTGCACCGTTGGTTTAAGATAAGAAGAGCCAAGTATAGCAAAAATCAGCGCCTACATAAGTTCAGTTGTACCCCTGATGGTACCCAAAGTACCTTTCCCTAAAGTTTTTGGAGAAGCCCTGGAGTGCCATCCTAGTCCAGGAACAACCTAACCCCTTTCAGCAGTGAAGATCCGAGTATTAGGAAAGGGGGGTGAAAAAGTTGTTAGTTCAAGGCCAGCCATAGCTACATATGGAGATCCTGACTTAAAAAAAATAAATAAATAAAATAAAAAAAAACAAAACAACAAAAAACAAAAACAAAACAAAAAAAACTGTGAAATAAACACTTGAGCCTCCCAGTCTATGTGAAGAAAAACAACAACGGGAGAGGAAGTCACGGAAGTGAAAACAAACGAGGATTGACTAGACAGTCTAGAAAACCAGGCTATATTAGAAAAAAGGCTTTGAGGGAGAGCCAAAGCTACATGACATTCTCTGTCGTAAGGCAGCATTTCTTCAAAGCCAGAAATCTGATCCAGGACTGCAGGACTGAAATCTGCAGATCTCAGAGCCTTCCGTAATAATGAATTTAGGACTTGTGGAGATCCACTGGTTTCCTAGAAACCACGTTGAATAACTTGCTGGAGGAATGACGAAAGCAAGAGCTCTGAGACCCACACTGATCATCTGTAGGAAGCCAAGCCATTCCTTACCCATTTCCTGAGCTTCCTAAGAGAAGGGATGCACAGACCTGCTTGGTGATATGCACTCAGCATCGGCCTCTGCTAGGAGGAGCCAGCAAGAAAAGGAGGAAGTCTCAGTCCATCTGATGACATTAACAATGAGAAATACAGTTCCTTCATTCAGAGTCTCTTGGACACCTGGTGCCAGGTAGGAGCTTGGCTGTCCAGGCAAGCAGAAGCAGGCTTTGCATAGCTCAACCTTCAGGAACTACTCTCCTCCTCTTCAGAAGATAACCAGAGGTCGGACACTGGTCATCAGACATACAGGAGTAGCTTATTGGCTAGCTTTTGTGTTCTTCTTTGACCGCTTCCATTCTCACCCCATAGCTTAGGCTGTCCTTGAACTCACAGAGATAGATCTGCCTGACACTGACTCCCATGTACAGGGATTAAATCTGTGTGCCATTACACCTGACTGATGTCCAAGCCTTTAAAATGTTGTCCCCATGCCTATTTTAAATAAAATCAGTAAATAGAAATAAATAAATAATGCTGCTATGAGCATAGTGGAGCATGTGTCTCTTTTGTATGTTGGCACACTTTTTTAGGGTATATGCCTAGGCAGTGTATTTAGCTGTGTCTTCAAGTAATGGAATGTCTTCTGTGTCTTCTATTCTATTACACTGATATCTCTGCCTGTCTCTGTACAAATACCACACATTTTTTTTAAATCACTATTCCTTTGTAATACTGCTTGAGGTCAGGGATGGTGCTTGCCCCAGAAGTTCTTTTATTATTGAGTATAGATTTTGCTATCCTGGGTTTTTTGTTATTCCAAGCGAATTTCCAAATTGTCCTTTCTAGCTCTATGCATAATTGAGTTGGAATTTTGATGGGGATTGCATTGAATCTGTCATTTGCTTTTGGTAAAATGGCAATTTTTACTATATTAATCCTGCCAATCGATGTGCATGGGAGGTCTTTCCATCTTCTGAAAGAATTTTCAATTTTTTTCTTCAGAGACTTGAAGTTCTTGTCATATAGATCTTTTACTTGATTGCTTCAAGTTTCTCTCCATTTATTTTGACGTTAGCTACTGGTTTGCTGTATATTGCTTTTACTATGTTTAGGTATGGACCTTGAATTCCTGATCTTTCAAGGACTTTTATCATAAATGGGGTTGAATTTTTTCAGTTGCTTTGTCTTAGGGTCTAATTGCTGTGAACAGACACCATGACCAATGTAAGTTTTATAAAGGACATTTATTTGAGGATGCCTTACAGGTTCAGAGGTTCAGTCCATTATCATCAAGGCAGGAGCATGGCAGCATACAGGCAGGCATGGTGCATGAAGAGCTGAGTTCTACATCTTTAACTGAAGGAAACCAGGAACAGACTGAGCATCCCCAAGCAGCTAGGAGGAAGGTCTCCAAGTGACACACTTCCTCTAATAATAAGGCCACACCTTCTAATAGTGCCATTCCCTGGCCAAACATATGCAAACCATCATATGCTTCTTCAGCATCTAATGAAATGATCATTCGGTTTTTATCTTTGCGTTTGTTTATATAGTAGATTATGTTGATAGTTTCTGTATATTGAACCATTTGTGCAACCCTGGGATGTAGCCTACTTGATCATGATAGATGATCGTTTTGATGTGATCTTGGATTCAGTTTGCAAGAATTTTATTGACTATATTTGTTTCAATATTCATAATGGAAATTAGTCTGAAGTTCTCTTTGTTGGGTCTTTATGTGGGTTAGATATAAAAGTAATCATGGCTTCATAGAACGAATTTGGTAATGCTCCATCTGTTTGATTCTCTGTGTCTAACTTCTTGGGTTTATTTTTTTGTATATACTAGATAGTAGCCCTCTATTGAATGTAGGATTGCTAAAGATCTTTTCCCCTGTTGGTTGCCATTTTGTCCTAATGAAAGTGTCCTATCCCTTATAGAAGCTTTGCAATTTTATGAAATCCCATTTGTCGATTCTTGATCTTTGAGCATAAGCCATTGGTGCTCTGTTCAGGAAATTTTCTCCAGTGCCCATGTATTCAAGATTCTTCCCAACTTTTTCTTCTATTAGTTTCAGTGTATCTGATTTTATTTGGAGGATCTTGATCCAATTGGACTTGAGCTTTGTACAGAGCAATAAGAATGGGCTAATTTGCGTTCTTCTACATGCTGAACCAGCGCCATTTGTTGAAAATGCTATCTTTTTTTCACTAGATGACTTTAGCTCCTTTCTAAAAGATCAATTGCATAGGTGCATAGGTGTGTGGATTCATTTCTGGGTCTTCATTTTTATTACATTGATCTACCTATCATATTCCATTGATACAAATTTTATCACTATTCCTCTGTAATACAGCTTGAGGTCAGAGATGGTGATTTCCCCCAGAAGTTATTTTATTGTTGAGTATGTTTTCCCCTACCCTGTTTTTATTGTTATTGCAAATGAATTTGCAAATTACTTTTTGTAAATCTTTAAAGAATTGAGTTGTTTTTTTGATAGGGATTTCACTGTATCTGTAGATTGCCTTCAACAGGATGGCAATGCTTCCTATATTAATCCTGCAATCCATGAGCGTTGCAGATCTTTCCAATTTCAGAGATCTTCCTCAATTTCTTTCCTCAGAGACATGAAGTTCTTGTCCTACAGATGTTTCACTTGCTTGGTTAGAGTCACACCAATGTATTTCATATTAATTGTGTATATTGTGAAGAGTGTAATTTCCCTAAATTCATTCTCAGCCTGTTTATCTTTTGAGTAGAGGAAGATTACTGATTTGTTTGAATGAATTTTATATGCAGCCACTTTGCTGAAGTTGTTCATCAGCTGTACAAATGTCTCTGGTGGAATTTTCGGGGTCACTTAATTGTACTATCAGATCATCTGAAAATAGTTATATTTTGTCATCTTCTTTTCCAATTTGTATCCCTTTGACCTCTTTTTTTTCTGTTGTTTTTGCCTATGGTGACCCCTTTATCTTTCTTTCTTTCTTTTTTTTCCTCCATCTTTATTAACTTGGATATTTCTTATTTACATTTCAATTTTTATTCTCTTTCCCAGTTTCCAGGACAATATCCCCCAAACCCTCCCCTTCCCCTTCTATATGGGTGTTCCACTCCCCAGCCTCCCCTCATTACTGCCCTCCCCCCAACAATCACGTTCACTGGGGGTTCAGGCTTGGCAGGACCAAGGGCTTCCCCTTCCACTGGGGCTCTTACTAGGATTTTCATTGCTACCTAAGCAGTTGGAGCCCAGGGTCAGTCCGTGTATAGTCTTTGGGTATGGTGGCTTAGTCCCTGGAAGCACTGGCTGGTTGGTATTTTTGTTCATATGGGGTCTCTAGCCCCTTCAAGCTCTTCCAGTCCTTTCTCTGACTCCTTCAACGGGGGTCCCATTCTCAGTTCAGTGGTTTGCTGCTGGCATTCGCCTATGTATTTGCCATATTCTGGCTGTGTCTCTCAGGAGAGATCTACATCCGGTTCCTGTCAGCCTGCACTTCTTTGCTTCATCCATCTTATCCAGTTTGGTGGCTGTATATGTATAGGCCACATGTGGGGCAGGCTCTGAATGGGTGTTCCTTCAGCCTCTGTTCTAAACTTTGTCTCCTTATTCCCTCCCAAGGGTATTCTTGTTCCCCTTTTAAAGAATGAGTGAAGCATTCGCATTTTGGTCATCCTTCTTGAGATTCAAGTGTTCTGTGCATCTAGGGTAATTCAAGCATTTGGGCTTATCAATGAGTGCATACCATGTGTTTTTCTGTGATTGGGCTACCTCACTCAGGATGATATTTTCCAGTTCCATCCGTTTGCCTACGAATTTCATAATGTCATTGTTTTTGATAGGTGAGTAATATCCCATTGTTTAGATGTACCACATTTTCTGTATCCATTCCTCTGTTGAAGGGCATCTGGGTTCTTTCCAGCTTCTGGCTATTATAAATAAGGCTGCGATGAACATAGTGGATCATGTGTTCTTTTTGTATGTCGGGGCATCTTTTGGGTATATTCCCAAGAGAGGTACAGCTGGGTCCTCAGGTAGTTCAATGTCCACTTTTCTGAGGAACTTCCAGACTGATTTCCTGAATGGTTTTACCAGTTGTCAATCCCACCAACAATGGAGGAGTGTTTCTCTTTATAAACATCCTCACCAGCATCTGCTATCACCTGGGATTTTGATCTTAGTCATTCTGACAGGTGTGAGGTGGAATATAAGGGTTGTTTTGATTTGCATTTCCCTTATGATTAAAATGATGAACATTTCTTTTTTTTTTAAGATTTATTTATTTTATGTATGTGAGTACGCTGTAGCTGTCTTCAGACACACCAGAAGAGGGCATCAGATCCCATTACAGATGGTTTGTGAGCCACCATGTGGTTGCTAGGAATTGAACTCAGGACCTCTGGAAGAGCAGTCAGTGCTCTAAACCACTGAGCCATCTCTCCAGCCCATGATGAACATTTCTTTAGGGGCTTCTTAGTCATTTGATATTCCTCAGCTGTAAATTCAAATATTATTCCCTTTCCCGGTTTCCAGGCCATCATCCCCCTAACTCCTCCCCCTCCTATTCTATATGGGTGTTCCCCTCCTGATCCACCCCCAATTACCACCTCTTCACAGCAATCCTGTACACTGGGGTTCCAGCCTTGGCCGGACCAAGAGCTTCCCCTTCCACTGGTGCCCCATTTTTTAACAGGGTTATTTGTCTCTCTGCAGTCTAACTTATTGAGTACTTTTTATACTTTGGATATTAGCCCTCTAACATTTGTAGGATTGGTAAAGATCTTTTCCCAATCTGTTAGTTGCCATTTTGTCCTAACGACAGTGTCCTTTGCCTTACAGAAGCTTTGTAGCTTAATGAGATCTCATTTGTCAATTCTTGATCTTAGAGCATAAGCCATTGGTGTCCTCTTTTCTTTTTTTTCTTTTTTTTTTTTTTTCGGAGCTGGGGACTGAACCCAGGGCCTTGCGCTTGCTAGGAAAGCGCTCTACCACTGAGCTAAATCCCCAACCCCGCCATTGGTGTTCTCTTCAGGAAATTTTCCTCACTTTTTCTTCTATTAGTTTGAGTGTATCTGGTTTGATGTGGAGGTCCTCGATCCACTGAACTTAAGCTTTGTACAGGGTGGTAAGAATGGATCGATTTGCTTTCTTCTACATGTTGACCTCCAGTTGAATCAGCACCATTTGCTGAAAATGCTATCTTTTTTCCATTGGATGGTTTTGGTTCCTTTGTCAAACATCAAGAGACCATAGGTGTTTGGGTCCATTTCTGGGTCTTCAACTCTATCCCACTGGTCTGTCTGCCTGTCTCTGTACCGATATCATACAGTTCTTCTCTATTGCTCTGTAATACTGCTTGATGTCAGGGATGGTGATTCCCCCAGAAGACCTTTTATTGTTGAGGATAGTTTTAGCTATCCTGGGTTTTTTGTTATTCCAGATGAATTTACACATTGTTCTGTCTAACTCTCTGAAGAATTGGAGTGGAATTTTGATGGGGATTGCACTGAATCTGTAGAATCTTTTCATACAATGGCTATTTTTATTATGTTAATCCTGCCAATCCATGAGCATGGGAGATCTTTCCATCTTCTGAGATCTTCACTTTTTTTCTTCAGAGACTTGATGTTCATATATAGATCTTTCACTTGCTTGGTTCAAGTCACACCGATGTATTTTATATTATTTGGGACTATTATGAAGGCTGTCATTTCCCTAATTTCTTTTTTAGCCTATTTATCTTTTGTGTAGAAAAAGGCTACTGACTTGGTTGAGTTATTTTTACCTAGCCACTTTGCTGAAGCTCTTTTTCAGGTTTAGTAGTTCTCTGGTGGAACTTTTGAAGTCACTTAACTATATTATCATATTATTTGCAAGCAGTGATATTTTGACTTCTTCCTTTCCAATCTGTATCCCCTTTACCTCCTTTTGTTGTCTGATTGCTCTGGCTAGGACTTTGAGAACTACAATGAATAAGTAGGGAGAGAGTGGGCAGCCTTGTCTATTCCCTGATTTTAGTGGGATTGCTTCACGTTTCTCTCCATTTAGTTTAATGTTAGCTACTGGTTTGCTGTATATGGCTTTTACTATGTTTATTTATGTGCCTTGAGTTACTGTTCTTTTGAGGACTTTTATCATGAAGGATGTTGAATTTTGTCAAATGCTTTCTCAACATCTAATGAAATGGTCCTGTGGTTTTTATCTTTCAGTTTGTTTACATTGATGGATTTCCATATATTAAACAATTCCCGCATGAATTTTCTGAAAGACTTTGGTAGTCCAAGTTATTAGAGTTTGCTAGTCTTCTTAAAGATTTGCCCTACTTCTCATCTTCTTCCAACATTTCCTTAATTCAGCTTCAGAAGTCCCTGGCTTCTGTCCACTGGTTGGGTATAAAAACTCCTTCAGCTGCTTGTTGGGCCTCTTGGATGGCACCAAGCTAGGCTTTATTACACAATAGGATCAATAATAATGTCAGGCCTTAGAGACTTCCCTTGAGGTGGATACCAGTTTGGGACTGTTACTAGACCTGCTTTCATTTATCCTTTTCTTATTTTTTTGTGAGAAGGAGGTATAACATTTTCTTATAGGGTGATATATATATATTTGTTTCACTGCCTATATTAATTTTACTGTTTCTCTGTTTTGTTTCTGTTTCAATGGCATTTCCATTGGTGAAAGTGGGATACAATATTTATTTTGACTTTTACTAATGTTTCTTTTATGAATGCAGGTGCCCTTGTCTTTGTGTTAGATGTTCAGAATTGAGACTTTCTCTTCTTACATTTTTCTTTGGTGAATATGAAGTTTCTTTCTCCATATCTCTTGATAACTTTTGGTGGAAAGTCTATTTTTTTGGTTATTGGGATGGAAACTCCCAGTTATTTCTTGTGACCATTTGCTCGGAAGACTTATTTCTACTTTTTTTTTTTTCAAGAAAAAGGTGGTAGTTTAATTTTTGTTGTCCACATACTCAATGGAACATAATCAAACTCCCAGTGTATATCCCTTCAAAAAAATTGAGTCCTTCCTCACCTGTACTCCCACCAGAAGCCATTAATTGTGGACAGCTACATTGCAGCATTCTTCCTGAAATTTTTTTTTCTTTTTTCTTTTCTTTTTTTTTTTTAACTTGAGTATTTCTTATTTACATTTGAATGTTATTCCCTTTCCGGTTTCCGGGCAAACATCCCTAATCCCTCCCCCTTTCTTTATGGGTGTTCGCCTCCCCACCCTCCCCCCATTGCCGCCCCCCCCCCGACAGTCTAGTTTACTGGGGGCTCAGTCTTAGCAGGACCAAGGGCTTCCCCTTCCACTGGTGATCTTACTAAGATATTCATTGCTACCTATGAGGTCAGAGTCCAGGGTCAGTCCATGTATAGTCTTTAGGTAGTGGCTTAGTTCCTGGAAGCTCTAGTTGCTTGGCATTGTTGTTCATAAGGGGTCTCGATCCCCTTCAAGCTCTTCCAGTTCTTTCTCTGATTCCTTCAACGGGAGTCCTATTCTCAGTTCAGTGGTTTGCTGCTGGCATTCGCCTCTGTATTTGCTGTATTCTTTCTCAGGAGAGATCTACATCCGGCTCCTGTCGGCCTGCACTTCTTTGCTTCATCCATCTTGTCTAATTGGGTGGCTGTATATGTATGGGCCACATGTGGGGCAGGCTATGAATGGGTGTTCCTTCTGTGTCTGTTTTAATCTTTGCCTCTCTATTCCCTGCCAAGAGTATTCTTGTTCCCCCTTTTAAAGAAGGAGTGAAACATTCACATTTTGATAATCTGTCTTGAGATTCATGTGTTCTATGCATCTAGGGTAATTCAAGCATTTGGGCTAATAGCCACTTATCAATGAGAGCATACCATGTGTGTTTGTCTGTGATTGGGTTACCTCACTCAGGATGATATTTTCCAGTTCAAACCATTTGCCTATGAATTTCATAAAGGCATTGTTTTTGATAGCTGAGTAATATTCCATTGTTTGGATGTACCACATTTTCTGTATCCATTCCTCTGTTGAAGGGCATCTGGGTTCTTTCCAGCTTCTGGCTATTATAAATAAGGCTGCTACGAACAGAGTGGAGCACATGTCTTTTTTATATGTTGGGGCATCTTGTGGGTATATGCCCAAGAGAGGTATAGCTGGATCCTCAGGCAGTTCAATGTCCAATTTTCTGAGGAACCTCCAGACTGATTTCAAGAATGGTTTTACCAGTTGTCAATCCCACCAACAATGGAGGAGTGTTCCTCTTTCTCCACATCCTCGCCAGCATTTGTTGTCACCTGAGTTTTTGATCTTAGTCATTCTCACTGGTGTGAGGTGAAATCTCAGGGTTGTTTTGATTTGCATTTCCCCTATGACTAAAGATGTCGAACATTTCTTTAGGTGTTTCTCAGCCATTCGGCATTCCTCAGCTGTGAATTCTTTGTTTGGCTATGAACCCCATTTTTTAATAGGGTTATTTGTCTCCCTGCGGTCTAACTTCTTGAGTTCTTTGTATATTTTGGATATAAGGCCTCTATCTGTTATAGGATTGGTAAAGATCTTTTCCCAATCTGTTGGTAGCCGTTTTGTCCTAACCACAGTGTCCTTTGCCTTACAGAAGCTTTGCTGTTTTATGAGATCCCATTTGTCGATTCTTGATCTTAGAGCGTAAGCCATTGGTGTTTTGTTCAGGAAATTTTTTCCAGTGCCCATGTGTTCCAGATGCTTCCCTAGTTTTTCTTCTATTAGTTTGAGTGAATCTGGTTTGATGTGGAAGTCCTTGATCCACTTGGACTTAAGCTTTGTACAGGGTGATAAGCATGGATCGATCTGCATTCTTCTACATGTTGACCTCCAGTTGAACAGCACCATTTGCTGAATATGCTATCTTTTTTCCATTGGATGGTTTTGGCTCCTTTGTCAAAAATCAAGTGACCATAGGTGTGTGGGTTCATTTCTGGGTCTTCAATTCTATTCCATTGGTCTATCTGTCTGTCTCTGTACCAATACCATGCAGTTTTTATCACAATTGCTCTGTAATACTGCTTGAGTTCAGGGATAGCGATTCCCCCTGAAGTCCTTTTATTGTTGAGGATAGTTTTAGCTATCCTGGGTTTTTTGTTATTCCAGATGAATTTGCAAATTGTTCTGTCTAACTCTTTGAAGAATTGGATTGGTATTTTGATGGGGATTGCATTGAATCTGTAGATCGCTTTTGGTAAAATGGCCATTTTTACTATATTAATCCTGCCAATCCATGAGCATGGGCGATCTTTCCATCTTCTGAGGTCTTCTTCAATTTCTTTGTTCAGAGTCTTGAAGTTCTTATTGTACAGATCTTTTACTTGCTTGGTTAAAGTCACACCGACGGACTTTATATTGTTTGGGTCTATTATGAAGGGTGTCGTTTCCCTAATTTCTTTCTCGGCTTGTTTCTCTTTTGTGTAGAGGAAGGCTACTGATTTATTTGAGTTAATTTTATACCCAGCCACTTTGCTGAAGGTGTTTATCAGCTTTAGTAGTTCTCTGGAGGAACTTTTGGGATCACTTAAATATACTATCATATCATCTGCAAATAGTGATATGTTGACTTCTTCGTTACCAATCTGTATCCCCTTGATTTCCATTTTTTGTCTGATTGCTCTGGCTAGAACTTCAAGAACTATATTGAATAAGTAAGGAGAGAGTGGGCAGCTTTGTCTAGTCCCTGATTTTAGTGGGATTGCTTCATGTTTCTCTCCATTTAGTTTAATGTTAGCAATTGGTTTGCTGTATATGGCTTTTACTATGTTTAGGTATGGGCCTTGAATTCATATTCTTTCCAGGACTTTTATCATGAAGGGGTGTTGAATTTTGTCAAATGCTTTCTCAGTGTCTAATGAAGTGATCATGTGGTTTTGTTCTTTCAGTTTGTTCATATAATGGATCACGTTGATGGTTTTCTGTATATTAAACCACCCCTGCATGCCTGGGATGAAGCCTACTTGATCGTGGTGGATGATTGTTTTGATGTGCTCTTGGATTCGGTTTGCCAGAATTTTATTGAGTATTTTTGCGTCGATATTCATGAGGGAAATTGGTCTGAAGTTCTCTTTCTTTGTTGGGTCTTTGTGTGGTTTAGGTATAAGAGTAATTGTGGCTTCATAGAAGGAATTCAGAAGTGTTCCATCTGTTTCAATTTTGTGGAATAGTTTGGATAATATTGGTATGAGGTCTTCTATGAAGGTCTGATAGACTTCTGCACTAAACCCGTCTGGACCTGGGCTCTTTTTGGTAGGGAGACATTTAATGACTGCTTCTATTTCCTTAGGAGATATGGGGTTGTTTAACTGGTTAATCTGTTCCTGATTTAACTTCGGTACCTGGTATCTGTCTAGGAAATTGTCCATTTCCTGCAGATTTTCAAGTGTTGTTGAATATAGGCTTTTATAGTAAGATCTGATGATTTTTTGAATTTCTTCTGAATCTGTAGTTATGTCTCCCTTTTCATTTCTGATTTTGTTAATTAGGAAACACTCTCTGTGTCCTCTCAGTAGTCTGGCTAAAGGGTTTATCTATCTTGTTGATTTTCTCAAAGAACCAACTTTTGGTTCTGTTGATTCTTTCTATGGTCCTTTTTGTTTCTACCTGGCTGATTTCAGCTCTGAGTTTGATTATTTCCTGCCTTCTACTCCTCCTGGGTGTATTTGCTTCTTTTTGTTCTGGAACTTTAGGTGTGCTGTCAAGCTGCTGACATATGCTCTCTCCTATTTCTTTCTGCAGGCACTCAGAGCTATGAGTTATCCTCTTAGCACAGCTTTCATTGTGTCCCATAATTTTGGGTATGTTGTACCTTCATTTTCATTAAATTCTAAGAAGTCTTTCATTTCTTTCTTTGTTTCTTCCTTGACCAGGTTATCGTTGAGTAGAGCATTGTTCAACTTCCACGTATATGTGGGCATTCTTCCCTTATTGTTATTGAAGACCAGCTTTAGGCTGTGGTGGTCTGATATCATGCATAGGATTATTTCTCTCTTTCTGTACCTGTTGAGGCCTGTTTTTTGACCAATTATATGGTCAATTTAGGAGAAAGTACCATGAGGAGCTGAGAAGAATGTATATCCTTTTGTTTTAGGATAGAATGTTCTATAAATATGTTAAGTCCACTTGGCTCATGATTTCTCTTAGTCTGTCTACGTCTCTGTTCAATTTCTGTTTCCATGACCTGTTCATTGATGAGAATGGGGTTTTGAAATCTCTTACTATTATTGTGTGAGGTGCAATGTGTGTTTTGAGCTTTAGTAAGGTTTCTTTTACGTATGTAGGTACCCTTGGGGCATAGATATTTAGGATTGAGAGTTCATCTTGGTGGATTTTTCCTTTGATGAATATGAAGTGTCCTTCCTTATCTTTTTTGATGACTTTTAGTTGAAAATTGATTTTTGTTCGATATTAGAATGGCTACTCCAGCTTGCGTCTTCTGACGATTTGCTTGGAAAATTGATTTCCAGCCTTTCATTCTGAGGTAGTGTCTGTCTTTGTCTCTGAGGTGTGTTTCCTGTAGGCAGCAGAATGCGGGGTCCTCATTTTTTTTTTCTGTTTCGTTATCTTATTTTTTTTTTATTGTATTAACTTGAGTATTTCTTATATACATTTCGAGTGCCATTCCCTTTCCCGGTTTCCGGGCAAACATCCCCCTCCCCCCTCCCCTTCCCCATGGGTGTTCCCCTTCCAACCCTCCCCCATTGCTGCCCTCCCCCCACAGTCTAGTTCACTGGGGGTTCAGTCTTAGCAGGACCCAGGGCTTCCCCTTCCACTGGTGCTCTTACTAGGATATTCATTGCTACCTATGAGGTCAGAGTCCAGGGGTCAGTCCATGTATAGTCTTTAGGTAGTGGCTTAGGTCCTGGAAGCTCTGGTTGCTTGGCATTGTTGTACATATGGGGTCTCAGCCCCTTCAAGCTCTTCCAGTTCCCCTCTGATTCCTTCAATGGGGGTCCTATTCTCAGTTCAGTGGTTTGCTGCTGGCATTGCCTCCGTGTTGCTGTATTCTGGCTGTGTCTCTCAGGAGATCTACATCCGGCTCCTGTCGCCTGCACTTCTTTGCTCCATCCATCCTGTCCAATTGGGTGGCTGTATATGTATGGGCCACATGTGGGGCAGGCTCTGAATGGGTGTTCCTTCAGTCTCTGTTTTAATCTTTGCCTCTCTCTTCCCTGCCAAGGGTATTCTTTTTCCTCATTTAAAGAAGGAGTGAATCATTCACATTTTGATCATCCGTCTTGAGTTTCATTTGTTCTAGGGATCTAGGGTAATTCAAGCATTTGGGCTAATAGCCACTTATCAATGAGTGCATACCATGTATGTCTTTCTGTGATTGGGTTAGCTCACTCAGCATGATATTTTCCAGTTCCAACCATTTGCCTACGAATTTCATAAAGTCGTTGTTTTTGATAGCTGTGTAATATTCCATTGTGTAGATGTACCACATTTTCTGTATCCATTCCTATGTTGAAGGGCATCTGGGTTCTTTCCAGCTTCTGGCTATTATAAATAAGGCTGCGATGAACATAGTGGAGCACGTGTCTTTTTTATATGTTGGGGCATCTTGTGGGTATATGCCCAAGAGAGGTATAGCTGGATCCTCAGGCAGTTCAATGTCCAATTTTCTGAGGAACCTCCAGACTGATTTCCCGAATGGTTGTACCAGTTGCAATCCCACCAACAATGGAGGAGTGTTCCTCTTTCTCCACATCCTCGCCAGCATCTGCTATTACCTGAGTTTTTGATCTTAGCCATTCTCACTGGTGTGAGGTGAAATCTCAGGGTTGTTTTGATTTGCATTTCCCCTATGACTAAAGATGTCGAACATTTCTTTAGGTGTTTCTCAGCCATTCGGCATTCCTCAGCTGTGAATTCTTTGTTTAGCTCTGAACCCCATTTTTTAATAGGGTTATTTGTTTCCCTGCCGTCTAACTTCTTGAGTTCTTTGTATATTTTGGATATAAGGCCTCTATCTGTTGTAGGATTGGTAAAGATCTTTTCCCAATCTGTTGGTTGCCATTTTGTCCTAACCACAGTGTCCTTTGCCTTACAGAAGCTTTGCAGTTTTATGAGATCCTATTTGTCGATTCTTGATCTTAGAGCGTAAGCCATTGGTGTTTTGTTCAGGAAATTTTTTCCAGTGCCCATGTGTTCCAGATGCTTCCCTAGTTTTTCTTCTATTAGTTTGAGTGAATCTGGTTTGATGTGGAGGTCCTTGATCCACTTGGACTTAAGCTTTGTACAGGGTGATAAGCATGGATCGATCTGCATTCTTCTACATGTTGACCTCCAGTTGAACCAGTACCATTTGCTGAAAATGCTATCTTTTTTCCATTGGATGGTTTTGGCTCCTTTGTCAAAAATCAAGTGCCCATAGGTGTGTGGGTTCATTTCTGGGTCTTCAATTCTGTTCCATTGGTCTATCTGTCTGTCTCTGTACCAATACCATGCAGTTTTTATCACTATTGCTCTGTAATACTGCTTGAGTTCAGGGATAGTGATTTCCCCTGAAGTCCTTTTATTGTTGAGGATAGCTTTAGCTATCCTGGGTTTTTTGTTATTCCAGATGAATTTGCAAATTGTTCTGTCTAACTCTTTGAAGAATTGGATTGGTATTTTGATGGGGATTGCATTGAATCTGTAGATCACTTTTGGTAAAATGGCCATTTTTACTATATTAATCCTGCCAATCCATGAGCATGGGAGATCTTTCCATCTTCTGAGGACTTCTTCAATTTCTTTCTTCAGTGTCTTGAAGTTCTTATTGTACAGATCTTTTACTTGCTTGGTTAAAGTCACACCGAGGGACTTTATATTATTTGGGTCTATTATGAAGGGTGTCGTTTCCCTAATTTCTTTCTCGGCTTGTTTCTCTTTTGTATAGAGGAAGGCAACTGATTTATTTGAGTTAATTTTATACCCAGCCACTTTGCTGAAGTTGTTTATCAGCTTTAGTAGTTCTCTGGAGGAACTTTTGGGATCACTTAAATATACTATCATATCATCTGCAAATAGTGATATTTTGACTTCTTCTTTTCCGATCTGTATCCCCTTGACCTCCTTTTTGTTGTCTGATTACTCTGGCTAGAACTTCAAGAACTATATTGAATAAGTAGGGAGAGAGTGGGCAGCCTTGTCTAGTCCCTGATTTTAGTGGGATTGCTTCAAGTTTCTCTCCATTCAGTTTAATGTTAGCAACTGGTTTGCTGTATATGGCTTTTACTATGTTTAGGTATGGGCCTTGACTTCCTATTCTTTCCAGGACTTTTATCATGAAGGGGTGTTGAATTTTGTCAAATGCTTTCTCAGCATCTAATGAAATGATCATGTGGTTTTGTTCTTTCAGTTTGTTTATATAATGGATCAGGTTGATGGTTTTCTGTATATTAAACCATCCCTGCATGCCTGGGATGAAGCCTACTTGATCATGGTGGATGATTGTTTTGATGTGCTCTTGGATTCGGTTTGCCAGAATTTTTATTGAGTATTTTTTAAATCGATATTCATAAGGGAAATTGGTCTGAAGTTCTCTTTCTTTGTTGTCTTTGTGTGGTTTAGGTATAAGAGTAATTGTGGCTTCATAAATGGTATTCGGTATTGATCCATTTGTTTCAATTTTGTGGAATAGTTTGGATAATATTGGTATTATTTGGATAATATTGTTTATCCATTTAGTATCTTTTTCTATGATCTGTCCATTGATGAGAGTGGGGCGTTGAAGTATCCCAGTATTATGTGTGGTGCAGTGTATGCTTTGAGCTTTAGTAAATTTTCTTTTATGAATGTAGGTGCCCTTGTTTTGGAGTATAGATATTCAGAATTGAGAGTTCATCTTGGTGGGTTTTTCCTTTGATGAATGTGAGGTGTCGTTCCTTATCCTTTTTGATTACTTTTGGTTGAAAGTCAATTTTATCTGACTATTAGCTAATCCTGCTTGGTTCTTGGAACCATTTTCTTGGAAATTTTTTTTCATCCTTTACTTCAGAGGTAATATCTGTAATTATCAGTGAGGTGCATTTCCTGCAAACAGCAAAATACTGGGTCCTCTTTCCATAACCAGTCTGTTAGTCTAAGTCTTTTTATTGAGGAATTGAGTCCATTGATATTAAGAGATATTAAATAATAACGATTGTCATTTCCTGTTATTTTTGTTTTTAGAGGTGTAATTATGTTTCTATGGCTATCTACTTTTGAATTTGTTGCAAGAAGATTACATTCTTGCTTTTCCTTGGGTGTACTTTCCTCCTTGTGTTGGAGCTTTCCATCTATTATCCTTTGTAGAGCTGGATTTGTGGAAAGATATTGTGTTTGTCATGGAATATTTTGGTTTCTCCATCTATGGTAATTGATAGCTTTGCTGGTATAGTAACCTGGACTGGCATTTGTGTTCTCTTAGGGTCTGAATGACATCTGTCCAGCATCTTCTAGATTTCATAGGGTCTGTTGAGAAGTCTGGCATAATTCTAATATGTCTGCCTTCCTTCATTACTTGACTGTTTTCCCTTACCGCTTTTAATATTCTTTCCTTGTTTTGTGTATTTTGTTTTGATTTTTATTTAACAGAAGAAATTTCTTTTCTTGTCCATCTTTTTGTAGTTCTGTAGGTTTCTTGTATGTTCATGAGCATCTTTCTTTAGGTTAGGAAATTTTTCTTCTATAATTTTGTTGAAGATATTTACTGACCCTTTAAGTTGGGAATCTTCATTCTCTTTTATACATATTTCTCTTGGGTTTGGTCTTCTTATTGTTTCCTGGATTTCTTGGATGTTTTGGGTTAGGAGCTTTTTGTTTTTTGAATTTTCTTTGAATGTTGTGTCGAAGTTTCCTATAATACTCTTTGCAACTGAGATTCTCTCTTCTATCTTTATTTTTTCTGTTTTGTATGTTTGCATCTATGATTCCTGATCTCTTTCCTAAATTTCTGTCTCTAGAGTTGTCTCCTTTTGTGATTTCTTTTATGTTTTTTCTCTCATTTTTAGATATTGGATTGTTTTACTCAATTCCATTACCTATTTTGTTGTGTTCTTCTGTATTTCTTTAAAGGAGTTTTTCATGTCCTTCTTAGCGTCCTCTAATATCGTCATAAGATATAATTTTAACACCAAATCTTGTTTTTCAGGTATAATGGGGTATCCAGGATTTGCTGTAGTGAGAACTGGTTTTTGATGATGCCAAATAACCTTAGTTTCTGTTGCTTATATCTTGAGTTAGCCTCTTACCATCTGGTTATCTCTTGTGCCTATACTAGCTATCTCTGAATGGAGTCTGTCCTTCTTGTGATCCTGGTTATGTCCATACTCCTTATTGTCCAGGTGTCTCTGTGATCTTGTGATTCTGGGATTTTGTGATCCTGAGATCCTGAGTGTGTCAGAGCTCCCAGGAGTTAAGCTGCCTCTGAAATACAGAAGTCCTGGTATGAACAAGTTCCTGAGGTCCTTTTGTATCAGAGCTCCAGGAAGTCAAGCTTTCTCTGGGTGTATCAGGAGTGAGTACATGGAGACCAGAGCCCTGAGTTTGCTCTGGGCACACATATAAGCTGGACGGAAACCATGTGCCTGGGTGGGCAGGGATTTGTGTTTCTTTGTGGGTCTCTGTTGGGTGTTGGGGAAGATGTTGTGGCTTTGACTGTGACCTCAAGTGTGTCAGAGCTCCAGTGCTCCTGGGTGTGTATGAATACCTGGGAGTCCAGCTTCCTCTGTGATACTGAGCTTCTGTGATCCTGGGCATGTTATTGTACCTGGGTAATAGACTCCTTCTGGATGTCACGGGAATGGGTGCAGAACGAGGTCCCAAGGTCTGCTTAGGGCACAAGTCCAGACAGGAAGGGTGTCCTCATTCATAATAGCTGAATAGTATTCCATTGTGTAAATGAACCACCTTTTTTGTATCCAATCTTCTGTCATGGGACATCTGGGTTCTTGCTATCAAATTAAGGCCACTATGAACATAGTGGAAAATGTGCCTCTGTGGCATGGTGGGGCATATTTTGGGTATATTTTGGGTCTTTAGTTAGGTCTATTTCAAATTTTCTGAGGAACCTTCAAATTGTTTTCTATAGTGGTTGTATCAGTTTACAATCTCATCAGCGTTGGAAGAGTGTTCTTCTTTCTCCACATCCTGGACAACAAGTGTTGTAACCTGAGGTTTTGATCTTAGCCATTTTGCCAATATAACGTGGAATCTTAGGGTCATTTTGATTTGGATTTCTCTGATGAGTAAGAACTTTGATCATTTCTTTATTTTTTTATTGGTTAATTTTTATTTACATTTCAGATTTTATTCCCTTTCCCGGTTTCCCAGACATAAGCCCCCTATCACATCACCCTCCCCTTCCTCTAGAAGGGTGTTTCCCTCCCCCTCCACACCCCCTTCCTCCTTCAACCTGACATTCTCCTACACTGAGGAATCCCACCTTGGCAGGACCAAGGGCTTCTCTGGTAACCAACAAGACCATCCTCTGCTACATATTCAGCTGGAGCCATGGATCAGTCCATGCATATAGTCTTTGGGTAGCCTTTTAGTCCCTGGGAGCTATGGTTGATTGGCATGGTTTTTCTTATGGGAATGGAAGCCCCTTCAGTTCTTTCAATCCTTTCTCTAATAACTCCAATGGGAGGTCCTGTTCTCAGTTCAATGGTTTGTTGCTGGCATTCGGCTCTGTATTTGACATGTTGTGGCTGTGTATCTCAGGAGACATCTATATCGGGTTCTTGTCAGCATGCACTTCTTAGTTTCATCAGTCTTACTAGTTTTGTGGCTGTATTTATATGGGCAATGTGATGGTTTGCATATGCTTGGACCAGGAAATGGCACAATTAGAAGGTGTGGCCTTGTTTGATGAAGTGTGTCACTGTGTATGTGGGCTTGGAGACTCTCCTTCTAGCTGCCTAGGGATGCTCAGTCTGTTCCTGGCTTCCTTCAGGTGGTGTAGAACTCAGCTCCTCCTGCACCATGACTGCTTGGATGCTGTGATGCTGCCATGCTCCTGCCTTCATGATACTCGACTGAACCTCTGAACCTATAAGCCAGCCCCAATTAAATGTTGTCCTTGATAAAACTTACATTGGTCATGGTACCTGTTCACAGTAATAAGACCCTAACTAAGAGAGAAGTTGGTTCTAGGGACTGGGGTATTGCTGTGAGAGGCCTGACCATACTTTCATTTGGAAGAACGTGGATTTGGGGACTTTGGATTTGGAAAGCATTGAACTATTTTAAATGGGGTTTAATGGGCTATCTTAGTAGGAATGTGGAAGTCTTTGTTACTGGGTCCTGGCCTGAGGCAGGCCTGGCCCAAGAGGTTTTGTAAGTCTCAAAGTGACACTTAACTACCCTGAGACCCACCAACACCACCAAGTGAGACACAAGAATGGAGTTCTATGCAAATTAAAGAGGTTTATTTTCCAGGCATGTCAGGTTGACCTTCAATCAGCTCCTGTGAAGTGACTGGAAGGCAACTCCGATTGACTGTAACAAGCAGTTTTATACTTTCAGAGGTACAGGTTATATCAGCACGCTTACAGTTTAAACTTATATGACATGCCTTCGAGCTCTACCTGAGACCAGAGGGTGAGGTGACTATATCAGTACTTTCTTTGGATTTTCAAGAATGTCCCTGTTCCTCCCAAGAACTATGAGTGGAGAATGGAACTTAGCCTAGCCTTGACCTGAAGCAGGAAGCTGGTACTTAGCCTAATCTTGACCTGAGGTAGTGGGTGTAAAGCTAGTGAAAGCCCTTAGGGTTCCTTCAGAGAAACTACATAACTTACCTACTTTCTACCAGTCCAAGCCTTTTCATAGCTCTTATGGTTTGGTAAGAAGTAGGGCCGTTAGGTTTCAGAGGAGAAGAATTTTGTTGTGTGCTGTAAAGACTGCTTTTGTTATATTTTGGTGAATAATGTAGCTGCTTTTTGCTCTTATCTGAAGAGTCTGGATGAGGCTAAAGTGAAAAGACTCAGATTAATTGCATTGCCAGAGGAAGCCTCAGAAACGCCCATCATAGATTTTGTTCTCTGGTTAAGTCTCATGAACATAATTTTAATGAAAAAAAAGAAAGGGAAGTTGAGAAAGGAAAATGAAAATATATGGTTGGAGTATTATAGGGACACCAGGAAGTGAAAAGATGAAAAAATAGTTGAAGATCTAAGGACTACTTTGACATCAGACATGGAGATGGCAGTTTGAAGTTTGCCCATATAGTTGCCTATCTTAATTTGGTAATTACAGTTAAGTGATTAGCTGCATCTTGGAAAAGACTTTGAACTTTGGACTTTTGACATTGATGATACTGCTATAGACTTTGGGGAATTTGGAAGTTGAACTAAATGTACTTTTTTATTATGATAAATTTAGGTATGGACTCCATAGCCTCACGTGTTTAAACAAGACTATGGAGGCCAGGGAGTGGAATGTGATGTTTTGCATATGCTTGGCCCAGGAAATGGCACTATGACAAGGTGTAGCCTTGTAAGAGGAAGTGGGTCACTGTTGGCATGGGCTCAGAGACCCTCCTCCTAGTTGCTGAGGATGCTCAGTCTGTTCCTGGCTTCTGGTGAAGATTTAGAACTCAGCTACTTCTGCACCATGCCTGCCTGGATGCTGTCATTTTCCAACACTGATGATATTGGACTGAATCTATGAAACTCTGAACCTCTAAGCGAGCCCCAATTAAATGCTGTCCTTACAAAATTTACATTGGTCATGGTGTCTCTTAGCAACAATATGACCCTAAGACAGATGTCTAAATGATGAAAAAACATGATAAAATCTTATGTACAGTGGAGTGGTAATAATAATGGAAACATAAAATTTATTAATTATTGATTAAATTAAAGAGTTCAAAAAAGGTACATTTAATATTTCATTGTTCATTGTCTAGGCATATTTCTGTGTATGAAACATGCATTATTATTTTTAAATAGTGAGATGTATATGGTACCTAATGATCAGATTCAATAGACAAATGTATCAAATATCTTTGCATTAACACAAAATTAAACTTTCTGATTAAATTGGATCCTCTCATTATTGGTGTCTTGCATGTTTTATAAGTTTATAATGCTCTTCACACAGGAATAGATACAGAAATTGTGGTACAACTACAGAATGGATTGCTACTCAGCTATCAAAAAGAATAACTTCATAAAATTTATAGGCAAATGGATGGAGCTAGAAGATATCATTCTGCAGTCACAGAAAAACACACCTGTTATGCACTCACTGATAAGTAGATATTAGCCCAAAAGCTTGAATTATCCAAGATACTTCCGCAGACCACATGAAGCTAAAGAAAGACAGCCAACGTGCAGATGCTTCAGTCCTTCTTAAATGGTGGGAAATATTCGTAGGAGGAGATATGCCGACAAAGTTTGGAATATATATATATATATATATATATATACACATATATATACACACATATATATGTGATCATTTCATTAGATGCTGAGAAAGCATTTGACAAAATTCAACACCCCTTCATGATAAAAGTTCTGGAAAGACTAGGAAGTCAAGGCCCATACCTAAACATAGTAAAAGCCATATACAGCAAACCAATAGCTAAGTTTAAACTAAATGGAGAGAAACCTGAAATAATCCCACTAAAATCAGGGACTAGACAAGCCTGCTCACTCTCTCCCTACTTATTCAATATAGTTCTTAAGTTCTAGCCAGAGCAATCAGACAACAAAAGGAGATCAAGGGGATACAGATTGGAAAAGAAGAAGTCAAAATATCACTATTTACAGATGATATGATAGTATATTTAAGTGATCCAAAAGTTCCACCAGAGAACGACTAAACTTGATAAACAACTTCAGCAAAGTGGCTGGGTATAAAATTAACTCAAATAAATCAGTAGCCTTCCTCTACACAAAAGAGAAACAAGCCGAGAAAGAAATTAGGGAAAAGAAACCCTTCATAATACTCCCTAATAATATAAAATACCTCGGCATGACTTTA
This sequence comes from Rattus rattus, assembly GCF_011064425.1. NCBI lineage: Eukaryota > Metazoa > Chordata > Mammalia > Rodentia > Muridae > Rattus > Rattus rattus. The sequence goes on along the minus strand of NC_046161.1, from coordinate 14,294,977 downwards.
ACCAAGCAAGTAAAAGATCTGTATGGTAAGAACTTCAAGCTTCTAAAGAAAGAAATTGAAAAAGACCTCAGAAGATGGAAAGATCTCCCATGCTCATGGATTGGAAAGAGTAATATAGTAAAAATAGCCATTTTACCAAAAGCAATCTACAGATTCAATGCAATCCCCATCAAAATACCAATCTAATTCCTCAGAGAGTTAGACAGAACAATTTGCAAATTCATCTGGAATAACAAAAATCCCAGGATAGCTAAAACTATCCTCAACAATAAAAGGACTTCAGGGGGAATCACTATCCCTGAACTCAAGCAGTATTACAGAGCAATAGTGATAAAAACTGCATGGTATTGGTACAGAGACAGTCAGATAGACCAATGGAACAGACTAGAAGACCCAGAAATGAACCCACACACCTATGGGCACTTGATTTTTGACAAAGGAGCCAAAACCATCCAATGGAAAAAAGATAGCATTTTCAGCAAATGGTGCTGGTTCAACTGGAGGTCAACATGTAGAAGAATGCAGATCGATCCATGCTTATCACCCTGTACAAAGCTTAAGTCCAAGCGGATCAAGGACCTCCACATCAAACCAGATACACTCAAACTAATATAAGAAAAAGTGGGGAAGCATCTTGAACACATTGGCACTGGAGAAAATTTCCTGAAAAAAGCACCAATGGCTTATGCTCTAAGATCACGAATCGACAAATGAGATCTCATAAAACTGCAAAGCTTAGGTAAGGCAAAGGACACTGTTGTTAGGACAAAACGACAACCAAGAGATTGGGAAAAGATCTTTAACTATCCTACAAGTGATAGAGGGCTTATATCAAAAACATACAAAGAACTCAAGAAGTTAGACTGCAGGGAGACAAATAACACTATAAAAAATAAGGTTCATTGATAAACAAAGAATTCACAGCTGAGGAATCACGAATGGTTGAGAAACACCTAAAGAAATGTTCAACATCTTTAGGCATAAGGGAAATGCAAATCAAAACAAACCTGAGATTTCACCTCACACCAGTGAGAATGGCTAAGATCAAAATCTCAGGTGACAGCAAATGCTGGCAAGGATGCGGAGAAAGAGAAACACTCCTCCATTGTTGGTGGGATTGCAGACTGGTACAACCATTCTGGAAATCAGTATGGAGGTTCCTCAGAAAATTGGACATTGAACTACCTGAGGACCCATCTATACCTCTCTTGGGCATATACCCAAAAGATGCCCCAACATATAAAAAAGACACATGCTCCATTATGTTCATAGCAGCCTTATTTATAATAGTCAGAAGCTGGAAAGAACCCAGATACCTTTCGACAGAGGAATGGATACAGATAATGTGTACATCTACACAATGGAATATTACACAGCTATCAAAAACAATGGCTTTATGAAATTCATAGGCATGGGATGGAACTGGAAAATACCATCCGGAATGAGGTAACCCAATCACAGAATAGCACACATGGTATGCACTCATTGATAAGTGGCTATTAGCCCAAATGCTTGAATCCCCTAGATTCACAGAACACATGAAACTCAAGAAGGATGACCAAAATGTGAATGTTTCATTCCTTCTTTAAAAGGGAAACAAGAGTACCCTTGGGAGGGAACAGGGAGACCAAGTTTAGAACAGACACAGAAGGAACACCCATTCAGAGCTGCCCCACATGTGGCCCATACATATACAGCAATCAAACTAGATAAGATGGATGAAGCAAAGAAGTGCAGGTCGACAGGAACCGGATGTAGATCTCTCCTGAGAGACACAGCCAGAATACAGCAAATACATAGGCGAATGCCATCACTAAACCACTGAACTGAGAACTGGACCGCTGTTGAAGGAATCAGAGAAAGGACTGAAAGAACTTGAAGGGACCTGAGACCCCATATGAGTAACAATGACAACCAACCAGAGCTTTCAGGTACTAAGCCACTACCCAAAGACTATACAAATACTGACCCTGGGCTCCAACCTCATAGGTAGCAATGAATAACCTAGTAAGAGCACAGTGGTAGGGGAAGCCCTTGGTCCTGCCAAGACTGAACCCCCAGTGAATGTGATTGTTGGGGCGAGGATGGCGAGGGGAACACCCATAGAGAAGGGGAGGTGAAGGGGTTAGGGGGATGTTGGCCTGGAAACCAGGAAAGGGAATAACAATCGAAATGTAAATAAGAAATACCCAAGTTAATAAAGATAAAAAAAAAATGTGGGCAGAGTGTAGTCTCTTCTGGCTTCCCAGGTGTGTCTGCCCCTCTGATTGTTTAGCTCTCCCTTCCATGGGATTTGGGTGCAGGTAGCTGTTGACCAGGTCCCTTCAGGTCTGGGCGGTGTCTCAGAATTATTGTGTATTAATCAATGCATATTTCACTGTGATGATTCATTCCACACAAGTTAATAAAGACAACGTGTTTATAAGTTCTTTGAAAATATACTTTGCTTTTTTCTCAATATCATTAACAACATTTTGATTTTTAAAAAGGAATTTTAAATTAAATATAGAAGATAACAGATATAAAATATGTATTGATTATTCAAAAGTCCCCAATATCCAAATATTAAATATTTACATGTAATTTTCAGTTCAATCCTACAGTAAATATAAATGTCATGATGGTGGACTGAGTCTAGGGTCCTTTGCATTCATCATTAAATCATGAAAATACTTTCTGAGTAATACAGAAGTGCTCAAACACCCAAGCAGTCATTATTTTAAAAGGAGAGATGCACTGCCTATTCTTTTATTTTTGATACCATATAGATCATATATTTAATTAAATTTTCATACTTCGAGAGAATGTTATTTTTCTTCTGTTGCTATCCTGTCATATACACCCTGGTCACAACCACTATCTCCCTTTCTCTACTTAAATTTCTCCCTTCATAACTTCCATAATTCAGGCTCTTCTTATATTGAAAATGTCATAATGACTTAAATATCATAATATATCTGGTCTTCTTTTGGGAGTAAAGCTTATATTAATCTTTTTGTTTACCTGTGTATAAAGTGCATGAAATTGCATTTGGAGATCCCAAGTATAATTTAGGTTATCTTAAATGTATCTTAGATATTAGATGTATTTGTATTGTCTCCAAATGTAGTATGTTTCCTCATAATGGAAAATATTATTGAAAAATGAGGAGCATTGCAATGAAAACTATAAATTTCATGATTATTAGTAACTCAGAGTGACCTTAAAAATAGTGTATTGTAAACAATAACTAGACAAATGGTTTATACACTTCAGTTAGTCTGTGTCATCTCTATATGTAACACATGGACCCACTATACAAAATGCATCTAAAGTAGAGATGTCTTAATTCATAAATTAAAGAATCCCTAATCTCTGAAACTATGCAATAAAAATTACTAAGTACTAATAATAAGTTTTTATCTTCAATATACTAGGTAATAGTTACTTCTCTTTGAGAAATAATAGCAATTTTAACAATAAAGTGATTTAACAAAATAATTTGAAGCCATATATATACTATAAAAAATTGAATGTTTAAAATAGTGAAACAATCAGTGTGGGTGGTAGCGTGGAATCATAAAGACTACTATCCTGAGAAATTTTCAGTCATTATTTAGAAAGTATACATTTCTGGTTAGCAGGGAATATATTCTCTCTGTGGGGTGAAAGCAATGGATAATTAAGTATTATTTCCAGTCACATACAACTTCATATATTATCTTCATCTTGCGTATGTCTATCAATTTACCCATAGGATATTAAATTTTATTTTTCAGAAAAAATATTGATGAAACTTTATTAGGAAAACAAAACCTTCATCTGCCTCTACCTCAGAAGCACCAAAGAAATGAAATGAATCATAAATAAAATTATTTGTGGAATATCGCAATGCTGGAAAATAAAGCCACAATCACAATAAAGGATGGCATAGAGATATGCTTAGACAATTAAGATCTAATCATTTTTGAAGGATTTAATGATCCAAGAGTTAGTTACTCTGTTTCACCAATGTTTCTGTCATTCTGACAGATTCTGTCAATTCAACTTATGGAAATAATACCCAGAATAGATAAGGATTCTCATGGCTTGCTTAATTTCTCTGTTCCTAAAACTGTAAATGAAAGGATTCAGCATTTGGGGGACCACAATATACATCATAGAAAAGATTACATTCTTAGCAGAAGAGTCAGAAACTGAAGAACTCATATACACTCCCAAAGCTGTTCCATAGAATAAAAACACTACTGAAAGATGAGAGCCACAAGTGGAAAAGGCTTTATTTCGTCCCTGGACTGATTTGATCTTAAGAACAGAGGACACAATTTGAATATAAGAGAAAATAATCCCAGCCAGAAAAACACCAGAAAATGCACTAGTAACTGTATATGAAAGAAGCGTATTAATGAATGTATCAGAGCAGGCAAGTTTGATGACTTGAACAAGTTCACAGAAGACGTGGAGAATATTCTGGTTTGTGCAGAAAGACAATTTTAGCAACATCAGACTGTGCAGTAGTCCATTCACAGTACTGATGAACACTGCAAGTAAAACCAGTGATACACAGGAACAAGGACTCATTATAACTGTGTACCTCAGGGGATCACATATGGCCAAATAGCGGTCATACGCCATCACACCAAGGAGACAGCTTTCAAAGCCACCAAAAGTCAAGACAAAACACACCTGTGAAAGGCAACCACCATATGAGATGCTCTTATCCTGTGTTTGAATATTTACTAGAATCTTTGGAATTATTGTTGTGCTTATACAGATGTCAGCAAAGGACAGATTAGCAATAAAAAAGTACATGGGCGTATGGAGGTGCGAGTCAGAGATTATGGCCAGGATAATAAGAAAGTTTCCAAAGATAATAACAAAATACATACACAGGAACAAGCTAAAGATAAATGACTCAATATCTGGACCATATGTCAGTCCAATCAGATAGAATTCAGAAATACCTGATTTGTTTGAAAGATCCATGTTACTGCTGAAATTTTTCTGAATTGTATTGGGATTTGATATTGTTACATTAGGTACGGTGGTTATGAAAATTGTAGTAATATCTTGTACTTAAATTCCATATATATTTGGGATGTCCTAATTAATGCTTTTTTCATAAGTAATGTCACTGAATTTGATATATTTGACACTTGAAAACTAGTTTCTTGAAATTTGTAGACCGTCTTATTTATAATATAAAGTGCATTTAAATTCAAATATTTATGCACTTACCCTCCACATATCTTCCCTATTATTTTTTTAAATTTCAGTTTCCTTCATTGAACATTGAGACACTTGAAAATGTAGTTGAAAATGAAACTATTACAAAGATTATTGTATGTTCTTTCCTTGAGAAATCATCCACACCTAGAAAAAAGAGAGCAGAAAGTGCATTGTAAGCCTATACCTTTAAATCAATGCTCACCAACATAAACATGCCTCAGCATGTTCTGAACTGCTTGCCAATTATAGATGACTCTTTCTGCTTTCAATTCTATTGATCAATGAGTTGACTTCATATATATATATATGTATATAATATATCTTATATTATAAATTCTTAAACCAGAAATATATTCTATAAACAAAATCTACCATAAGAATAGATCTTAAAAACATTTGAACATGTGAAAAGCAATATTTCCTTTCTGTTGATTACTATCTCATAGTAGAAATTGCAATACTTGCTACAAAATAATCAAAGTCAAATAATTTGTTTACTCAAATGTTCTAAAATTTTACTAAAAAATAATATATTTATGTTTGAATTTCCAACCCTCATCTGCATACAGAATCTTGACTTTTTCCCCATTCTTAGGAAAAATGACCATATTTCAGTTTTATATATTATTTCATACAAACTTATTTTATGTAATATAATTCTGCTAAAGTAACTGAATTCAGTTGCACTTTAAAATTTTAAGTAAGCAGAAACCTACTTCATACACCTTATTTCAAATTTCATTTTATTAATAATGATATATTTATGCACCTTTCATTAATTGACACAATATAATTCTAGTCTACATTTTCAAAATTGTGATGACTAGTAAACATAAAAACAAAATATCATAGAAACTACCACATAAAATACGATATAACTTTCAAAAAAGGAGAAGATACATAGACATTACTGAGTTAATGAGTTGATGCTTACTATTCCATTGCTTTATTTAATAATATATGGCCTTCAGCATAATGGTGATATTTGATGATAGTAGAAATAGATAAGTTTTTCATTTTCAATATTACCAGAATTTTTCACTTTCGTCCTCTAAACACCACTATTTTCTAATTTATGTTCAATAAGCTCATAACCAGCAAAACAGAAAAATATATTACAGAATTTTATGAAGAATTTTCATGGGATACAATTTAAAAATAATGAGAAACTAGAATGCCATTTTAATTTTCTACTAGATTTCATTATATTTTATCTTGATTGTTTCCTGAACTCAAGCATATTTTAATGCCTTTTCTTGTACAGGTATTTGTCAAGTCAAATTAACTTCCATGTGGCAGCAGGGTATATATTTAGTTTCTAGCAAAAAAAATAAAAAACTAATGATATTAAATATTATAAAATGTCCCACACAGGGCCAAAGATATAACCCTGAAACTATTCTTTTGAGCAGGTAGATCAATCCTTCAGTTTGGGTTTCTGGTTCACCCATAAGCCTGCTAAATCTGAGGGTGCATTTTTTATGTTGCTTCCACTTTAGTGAATTACACTCTCTGATGCTCTGGTTCAAAGGGTTTAATGCATTTAAACTGAAGCTACTGTCTGAACATCTACATTTCCCCCAGAATATTCAAAGTATCTCTAATCAGTATTCTAAACATTTTGTGAAAATTTGTATTCAAGAAATAGGAGGGAAAAGGAAAGATCCACATGGGCATGGAATGAGATTCTTTTAGAAAATATATGATGAAAAGATAACATATTAATTGTCAAAATCCGAATTCTAAATATGTTTTAGAGGAAACAAGCTAGATTGTGACCTTCCAAGTACTATTATTCTTGTTGAAATTATTTACTTGTATTCAGAAAAAATAACACACACACACACACACACACACACACACACACACACACAGAGAGAGAGAGAGAGAGAGAGAGAGAGAGAGAGATAGTTGAAACATACCTCTAAACAATGACATATGCTCCTGTAACTTATACTTTTAACTTAAACTTGTAATAAGAAGAGGGAGAAGAAATATTAAAATATTCAGCCATGTAGGTTATAGCATTCTGAAAAACCTATCAAATTAATGCACATATCAAAACCCTGATTACTGACACAGCAAACACTTTCTAAAAACAATGTAATAATTTAACAGAATTTAAGGATTAAAGAAAGTTTTATTTCTACTTGGCAGAAATGTTTTCTGCCCTAGTGGATTTTGCTAAGCCTGTATTAATGAAGCTGGGACCATGTCAGTACATACGTATTGGAAAATGTTTCAAGAGTCTGGCAATTGATCAGAGAAATAAAAGGGGCCTAACTTGTAATTTTATACGTGTTATTTCTTCAGTGTTTTCCATAATGCAATCGTAGAAAACCACCCACTATCATTTCCAAGTCATTGAATAAGAAACAGTGAGGTCCCTGGCTGTCTTCGCTGACACTAAAGTTCAGAATCACACTGGATTGCTGCTCAGGGTTTGTTCTCAGGACAAGTAGATTTATGAGTTAAACAACAGCTTCTCAGAAAAATTGGCCCTTTTTCAGTAAGCTCCAATGCTGGTTTTAAAAATACAGTCAATTAATGAGGTGTTCACAGGCTGACGCTAATAATGTTTATCCATTGGGATCAATATTGAAAAATTCCCATTAGATTAACTTTTTCACTATCAGTCTAATCTCAAGAGAGAAGTATATATTTAATGTATTGTCAGAAATGACAATGTAGAATAACTCCTTTCCATTATGGTAAAAATATATATTATCTATTTAGAAACATGTGCAATGCAACTTTGTTAAAGGACACTGAACTAGGGCTAGTTTACAGGTTCAGAGATTTAGTCCATTATCAGTGAGGTAAGAAGCATTGCAACATCCAGGAAAGTATGGTACTGGAGGAGCTGTGAGTTCCATACATTGATCAAAAGTTAAGAGAGTTTATCTCATGGAAAACTAGTGAGTGGGCTTTTCTTTGCACCTTGACAGTAATATATTTCCTCTAAGAGGGCCTATTCCAACAAGTCCACATCTCCTAATAATGCTACTTCCTGGGTCAATCATATTCTAATCACCACACCATACCAAATTCTCTTTATTACATCTTCATATTTTACTTATTGATATTTAGCAAAATATGTACTTTTATAGTTTACTCAACACTCATTTGTGATTTTTATTTTTTATGTTTTAATCCTTGGTCATTCTTTATCTCTTATTTCCATTTATTATTAGTTATTTTATTTATTAATATTTTAATTAACAATAAATTAATTAACATTAATATTTAATATCATCCCACTTCCCAGTTTCCCCTCCACAAACTTCCTACCCAATCCCTCTCTGCCCTGCAGCTGTTAGAGTTCTCCCCCACCAACCCACCCATTCCAGCCTCACAACCTAAGCATTCCCCTAAGCTGGTCAACTGAGACTCCACAGGACCAAGGGTATAACCTTCCATTGATATCAGATAAGGCAAGCCTCTGCTACATATACAGATAGAGCAATGGGTTGTTCCATGTGTACTCTGTGGGTGGTTTAGTCCTTGGAAGCTTTGGGAAGATTGGTTGGTTGATTATTGTTGTTCTTCCTATGGCACTGCAAACCTCTTCTGTTCCTTCAGTTCTTCACTAAAATCCTTCATTGGTGTTCTCATGCTCAGTCCAATGCTTGCATCTGCACCTGTATTGGTCAGGCTCTACCATAGCCTCTTATGGTACAACTACTGTAGCTAGGTTTTGGTCAGTAAGCACTTCTTTTTTTTTTTAATTTATTTTATTTTATGTATAGGCATACACTGTAGCTGTCTTTAGACACACCAGATGAGGGCATCAGGTCCCATTACAGATGGCTTTGAGCCACCATGTAGTTGCTGAGAATTGAACTCAGGACTTCTACAAGAGCAGTCAGCACTTGTAAATACTGAGCCATCCTCCAGCCCCAGTAAGCACTTCTTAACATCAGCAATAGTGTCTGGCTTTGCTGACTGCAGATGGGATAGCTTCCTAGGTCAGGCAGTGTCTGGGTGGGCTTTCCTTCAGTCTCTGCTCTTCTTTTCTTCCCTGTATTTCCTTTTGACAGGAGCAATTCTGAATTAATATATTTGAAATGGGTGGATGGGTCCATCCCTTAAAGAAGAGACATGACTCGATATTGTCTCTACAGGCTCTATCTTACCTTTGTTGGGTATTTCTGCTAATGTCAGTAATCCATTTTTACAGTCCAATCTTCATCTCCCTTTCTGTCTCCTCCATACTGCTCCCCATCCCATACACATCCATGATCCCATCTCCAGGAGGATATCCCCACCCTCCACCCCCAACTTACCAAACCTCGCGACTACCTAAGGATTCAAGTCCCTAGAAGTTTAGGTGCATCTTCCTCACTGAGGTTAGACTGGTAAGTCATTTGATTTATGTGTTGGGGAGGGGGGTTCTATATGTTGCCTTGCTCTATGTCTAAGAGATCTTGGGGATCCAGGTCAACTGAAACTGCTGGTCTTTTCATAGGGCTGCCCTCCTCCTCAGCTTCCTCAAGCTTTTACCAAATTCAACCACAGGGGTCCCTGTATTCTATCCATTGGTTGGGTATCTGCATCTGATTCTTCCACTACTTGGTGATCCTACCAAAGGGCAGCAATAGTAAGTTAATATCTTCAAGCCCACCACAGCATCAGTAACAGGGTCATGCACCTTGGTCTCCTTTTGAGCTAGATCCAAATTCCGGCCTGTTACTGTATCTCCTTTCTCTTATGCTCCTCTCTGTTTTTGTCCCTTCAGTTGCCTCAGACAGGAACGATTCTGTGTCAGTGGGAAGGCAACCCCATCCCTACTCTGGATGTTCTGTCCCTCCAATGGAGGTGAACTCTAACAGTTCCACCTCTCCATTATATAATTTCATCCAAGTTTCTTACCTTTGATTCCTGAGAGCCTCTCACATCGTAGGTTTCCAGAAGATTCTAGAGGGTGCCCCCACCTCCTACATCCGAGGTTGTATGTTTCTATCTTTCTGCTAGCCCTCAGGAATTCACTCCTATTCCCCCAAATACCTGATCATGTCCACACTTCCCTCTCAGTTCCCTCTTCCACCCATGTCTCTCCCTCCCTCTGTCCCCCATTTCTTCTCCCTCCTAAGATTGAGGTATCCCCAGTTTGTTAACCTTGGGTTCTGTGGATTGTGTTCTGGGTATTCTGTACTTCTTTTTTTTTCTAATATCCACTAATTAGTATATACCATGCATGTTTTTTGTGGTCTGTGTTCCCTGTCTCAAACATGTATACAGAATCTAATAAAAGAAAAAAATGATAAAGAGCCACAAACTCATTAGCACAAAGGGAAACTTCTGAAAACATATTCCAATGTCTCAGGTTCTAAGATCAAGAGTTGATAAATGGGACATCATGAAACTGTAAAGTTTCTGGAAAGCAAAGGACATAGCCAATTGGGCAAACTGGCAACTTACAAGTTGGAAGAAATTCTTCACTAACCCCACATCAGGTACAGGGCTAATATACAAAATATATAAAGAACATAAGAAGAAAGCATCAAAAACAAATGAACAAACAAACAATCCAATCAAAAAATGGGCTATAGATCTATACAGAGAGTTCACAACAGAGGAATTTTGAATGGCCGAGAAACACTTAAAGAAATTTTCAAAGTCCTTAGTGATCAGAAAAATGCAATCCAAATGATCTGAGATTCTACCTTATATCTATTAGAATGGCTAAGGCAAACAAATAAACAAACAAAAACATCTCGGGTGATAGCATATACTGGTAAGAATGTGGAAAAAGAATAACCTCCTTCTTTCCTGATGGGATGAAAAACTGGCACAACCACTCTGGAAATCAATCTGGAAGTTCCTCAGAAAATTTGAAATAGATATGCCTCAAGACCTAGCTATACCACTCTTGGGAATATACCTCAGTGACAAAGACACAGAGTAAAAGCTGGAAAAGATATTTTCAAGCAAATAGGACCAAGAAGCAAGCTGGAGTAGCTATTCTAATATCGACTAAAATTGACTTTCATACAAAAGTAATCAAAAATATAAGGAGAGACACAATATAATCATCAAAGGAAAAATCTACCAAGGTGAATGCTCAGTTTTGAATATATAAACGACAATGCAAGGAGACCCACATTCATAAAAGAAAATGTACTAAAGATCAAAATATACATGGCACCACACACAATATATTAGGAGACTTCAACACCTCACTTTCATCAATGGACAGAACATGGAAATAGAAGCCAAACAGATACACAGTGAAACTAACAGAAGTTTTGAACTAAATATATTTAACAGGTATCTACAGAATATTTCATCCTAAAACAAAAGAATATACCTTCATCTCAGCACATCATGGTACCTTCTCCAAAACTGACCATGTAACAGGCCATAACTGTTACAAGAAGATAGAAATAATCCCATGCTTCCTATGAGATCATCGTAGACTAAAGCAGGTCTTCAATACCAACAAAAACAAAAGAAAGACCATAAACACTGAATAATATTATAAGCAGTGATAACTTATTGAAGGAAGAAATAAAAAAAGAAATTAACGATTATTTTAAAATTTAATGAAAATGAAGGCAAAACATATTACAACTTGAACAACATTGAAAACGGCGCTAAGAGCAAAACTCACATTTCTGAGTGCCTCCAAAAAGAAAATTGAGAGAGAAGACTCTTACAGCTTGGAAGCACTCCTGAATGCTCTAGAACAAAAAGAAGCAAATATACACAAAGCAGTAGACAGAAGAAAATACTCAGAACTAAAGTCAAACAAGTGGAAACAAAAAGAAGTATACAAAGAATCAATAAAACCAGGGGTTGGTTCTTTGAGTAAATCAATAAGATAGATAAACCCTTAGCAGACTAACAGACGACACTGAGACAGTATCCAAGTAAACAAAATCAGAAATGAAAATGGAAACATAACAGCAGAAACTGAGGAAATTTCAAAAATTATCAGACCCTACTGCAAAAGCATACAATCAACAAAACTAGAAAATCTAGATAAAAAGAACAATTTTCTATGCACATACCATATACCAAATTAAATCAGGATCATATAAACCATCTAAAGAGTTCCATAACTCCTTTTAGTTAGTCATTAAAAATCTCCCATCCAAAAAATCCCAGGTACACAGGTGTTTGTTCTAGAATTCTCTCAGACATTCAAAGAAAACCTAATTTCAATACTCTTCAAACTATTCCAGAAAACAGAAACAGAAGGAACACTACCCAATTAGCTCTATGAAGGGACAATTATGCTGATAACAAAACTACACAAATACCCAACAAAGAATGAGTACTTCAGACAAATTTCCCTTATGAATATCAATGCAAAAGTACTCAATAATGTTCTCGCAAACCAAATCCAAGACCATATCAAAATGATCATGCATCATCATCTCATAGGCTTCATCCCAGGGATGCGGGGATTGTTCACTATACAGACACCCAGCAATGGAATCCACCATATAAACAAACTCAAAACAAAAACAAAAACCAACAAAATAACATATGATCATCTCATTAGATGACAAGAAAGCATTTGACAAAATTCAAAACCTCTTTATATTAATAGTCTTTGAAAGATCAGGAATTTTAGGCCCATACCTAAACATAATAAAACCAATATACAGGAAAAACAGTAGTCAACCACAAACTAAATTGAGAAAAACTTGATGCAATCATACTAAAATTGGGGACCAGACAAAGAAGTCACTCTCTTCCTACATATTCAATATAGTACTCAAAGTTCTAGCCAGAGCAATCAGACAACAAACAAAGGTAAAGGGATATAAATTAGCAGGGAAGAAGGTAAAATATCACTATTTACAGATGATATGATAATACATTTAAGTGACCCAAAAATTCACAAGAAAATTACTGATAAAAACTTCAGCAAAGTGGCTAGATTTAAAATTAATTTAAAAAATTCAGTACCATTCTACTAAAAGATTAAGCAGTCTATGAATGAAATAAAGGGAAGAACACCATTCTTCATAGCCACAAATAATGTAAAATACCTTGGCGTGATCTAAGCAAGCAAGTGAAAGAGATCTGTATGACAAAAACGTAGGTCTCTGAAGAAAGCAATTGAAGATCTCAAAAGTTGGAAAGATCTCCCATGCTCTTGAATTGGCAGGATTAATATATTAAAAATGGCCATCTTGCCAAAGTCGACAGATTCAATGCAATTCCTATCAAAATTACAATTCTATTCTTCATAAATTTGGAAACAGAAATTTGCAAATCCATTTGGAGTAGCAAAAAGCCAAGGATTGCTAAAACTATTTCAAAAATAAAAGAGCTTCAGGCAACTCACCATTCTTGACCTCAAGCTGTATTGCAGAGCAATAGTGATAAAAACAAAACAAAACAAAACAAAAAAAAAACTTCATAGAACTGGTACAGAGACAGGCAGGTAGATCAATTGAATAGAATTGAAGACTCAGAAATGAACCCACACACCTACGATCACGTTATCTTTGACAAAGGAGCTAAAACCTTCCAGTGTTAAAAGGAGAATATTTTCAACATGTTGTGCTTGTTCCAATGGCAGTCCATATATAAAATAATGCAAATTGACCCATTGTTATCTCCTTGTACAAAGCTCAAGTCCAAGTGGATCAAAGAATTCCACATAAAACTAGATACACTGAAACAAATAGAACAGGATTTGGGGCGAACATGGGATATATAGGCACAGGGAATAATTTCCTGAACCAATGGTCTATGCTCTAAGATCAATAATCAACAAATGGGAACCCATACAATTGCAGAGCTTCAGTAAGGCAAAAGACACTGTCAGTAGAACAAAATGGTAACAAACATATTGGGAAAAGATCTTTCCCAATCCTACATCCAATACGTGGTTAGTTAGTACCCAATATATACAAAGAAGTCAATAGGTAGAACCAGAGAACCAAATAATCTTATTAAAAATGGGATACAAAGCTAAACAATTAATTCTGAAGTGAGGAATATTGAATCGCCAAGGGACACCTAAAGAAATCTTCAACATTCTCAATCATCTGGGAAATGCAAATTAAAACAACCCTGAGATTTCACCTCACACCAGTCCGAATGACTAAGCTCAAAAACTCAGGTGACAATATATATTGGTGATGATGTCGAGGAAAGTTAACACTCCTCTATTGTTGGTGGAATTGCAAGGTAGTACAATTAAAGTCAATCTGGAGTTTCCTCAGAAATTTGGAACTAGTACTACCTGAGGACCCAGCTATATTACTCTTTGGCATATACCCAAAAGATGCTCAAATATATAACAAGGACACATGCTCCACTATGTTCATAGTAGCCTTATTCACACGAAGAAATTTAGGGAGTGCCTATATAAAGCAGTCACCAACAAATTCCAATGTTTTTGTTACAGTAAGTAATTATGCACTCAAAAGAGAAACATAAACAGAAATATCGCCACAAAACTATCTACAATGATTACTCCTTGAAACGTGTCCTATGAAAATGGTGTCACAATGCATATGGGAATAACATATTAGCAATAGCTAATATGATTTGGGATTACTCATGTGATGGAATCTATATATTCCACTACTCGAGCAACCAAAAAGCAATACATGATGCAAGAACCTCTACCAAACCAAATAATGCTGGTCAAAAATAAAGAAACAATATATTGTTACAATATAATGTTATTCTTTCTAATGATATACTACTATACTCATAGATACTTTCCTTATACAACCACAATCAGAAATGATTCTTCCCACAACAGGTAGAAACAAATATAAGGACACACAAACAAATATTACATAGTTAATGTAGGAACTTGGAAAATAGATGTTTTAATCTGATCTTCCCCGGCCCCTACCTAGGCACTCAGGGAACTCTTAGGAAATGTGAGTGGGAAAAGTATAAGAGCCTGAGTATTTGTAGAGTATGAAAACAAGTACCAATAGATCAGCTTGAGCAACGCTCAAAGAACTTTCAGAGAGGGACTCACTATTCACAGGGTTACACAGTTCCAAAGACTGTCCTCTGCATTTATATTATGGTTTCTAATTTAATGTTTTTTATCAGATTATTGATTATGGTTGGGTCTATTCTTTTTGCCTTTCTTGAACTCTTTTCCTTAAATTTGTTTGTCTTCTTTAATTTCAATGTTATTTTTTATCTTATATAATTTTTTGTAATATACAACAAACAAAATTGATAATATCTTAATGAAAACATAGCTATTAATATAAAGGTTAACAACTATACTGTTAACTGCAGGTATACTGGGACAGAAAAAAACATCAGTTTTCTTCCATGGAATGACACTGGATGTATCAACTACAACTGAGCAGGTCTCATGTTCAGGAGTTGTGGACAAACCAAACAAAAAATGGAGTATTTGTGTGTGTGTGTGTGTGTGTGTGTGTGTGTGTCTGTGCGCGTGCGCATGTGTGTGTTTTAGGCAGTTAGGATTTGTTGTTTTCTGTTATTTCGGGGTGGGGGGTTACTTGTACCTTATTTTGTGTTTTTATTTTGTTTTTAGTTTCTTTTTTTGGATAAAGCATTTAAAGTTTGGTGCATAAGGAGACTGAGAAGATTTGGAAGGACTTAGAGGATTAGGAGAATATAACATAATATATTAAAGTTTAAAAATTGTTTAAATACAACTAAAGATGCAATAAATTATATAAAATGAAAAGAAACAAGCTTCTAAGGAATAATAATTGAATAAGACAAAACAAATTGAACAAATCAGAATTGGACATAACTAACAAAGGGAAAAGTCTAAAACCAGGCTTAAGAAACAGTGACCTTTTGGCTACATGCCCACGAGTTGTATAGCTAATTCTTTGTGTAGAACTATTTTTAATTTAATGATGAACCACTATATTGATTTCCAGAGTGATTGTACCAGTTTCAAATCCCACCAGCATTGAAGAAGTGTTCAGCAGAGATTTAAGTAAAACTGTAGGGAAGGCCATTCAGAGACCCTCTCAATTTGGGATCCATCCCATTCAAAGACACCAAACCCCCAACACAATTTCTTGCTGATACCAAGGTGTGTTTGCAGACAGGAGTACTCTGGCCCACTCTACCAGCATATGAGTGAGACAGATAGCAGCCCAAAAGCTCAGAATAACCATGATATAACTCACAGACCATATGGAGCTTAACAAAAATGAAGTTCAAAGTGTGGATGTTTCAATTCCACTTTCAAGTGGAACAAAATAAAGAATCACAGGGGAAAGAGGGAGGAAGGGACAGAGGTGTAAGAGTTGACTGGGAGGGGAAAAAGTGAGGACAGGGTCAGGTATATGAAGAGAGAGGAAAGAAGTCCAGAGGGCCAGGATAATGAATAGAAATAAGTAGCATATGAAGAAGGGGAAACACTAGAAAATCCCATAAGAAAAGGATTTGAGTGGCTTCCAGGATTCTTTGTGGAAGTCTTTAGCCAAAATTCCCTACAGTGGGGAGATAGAACTTGAAGAGGCAACATCCAGTAGATAAAAATGGCCCCCACTTCAAGGCTCTAACCCACTGGTCTCAGAATTTCAACCCAGAAATGTTCATGTCTAAATAGAACACAGGGATAAAAAATGGAGCATAGATGGGGGAAAAAAGGCTATCCAGAGACTGCTTAAACTTGGTATCCATCCCATCCACAAACATCAAAACCCGCAATTTTTGCTGATGCCAAGATATGCTTACAGACAGAAGCCAGGCATGGGTGTCCTCTGAGAGGCTATGTTGGCACTTACCTATCACAGGTGCTAATACTCATATCCAAGCACTGGACTAAGCCTGTGGACCCATGTGGAAGAGTTAGGGGAAGGACTGAAGGTGCTAAAGGGGATTGCAGCCCCGTAGGAAGAACAACAGTATTAACTAATCGAATGCATCAGAGCTGCCAGGGGTTAAGCCACCAACCAAAGATCATATGTGGACTTGTTTGTGTTCCCCACTACGTGTATAACCTTTTCTTGCCTCAGTGGGAGGGGATACTCTTGGTCCTGTACAGGCTTAGTGTCCCAGAGAAGGGTATGCTAGAGGGGTGTGGTGGGTTTGGGTGCTTGAATGAAGGAACAACCTCTTTAGAGGTCAAGGGTAGGGGATACCAGGAAGGGGGTCAACATTTGGAAGGTAAATAAATAAAATGATTAAAAACAAACAAACAAAGAAGAAAGAAAGAATGAAAGAAAGGAAGAAAGTCACCTACTCTTTTTAATACACAGGAGTCTCATAAAAGCACTAAATTAGAGCCAAACTAAAGACTATGAATACTGGTTCAGACCCCATCCATACCATATTCACGTTAACTCAGTCTTTGAGTTTATATATACTTGAGTCATATTGATTTAGAAGGTCTTATTTTCTTAGTCCCCTGCATCCTCTCTGGCTTTTACATGCTTGCTCCTTCCTTTTCCACAGGGTGCCCTGAACTCTGATAGGAAGAAATTTGATGGAGGAATATGTATATATATTAGAATAGTAGCACTTGGATGTTCCCAAAAACCTAGGACTATCAAGTTATAGGTTCCCGATAACACAAGTAGTGTTGGGTAGACAAGTAGCAGAGATGGATCCATCTCATGGATTGTGCCTTCAATCAAATCAGATATTGTCCAGTCACTCCTGCACCATTTTAGCCACCATTACATATAATATGTTTCAGAAAAGACACCACAGAAAATCAAAGGGTTTGTGTTTAGGTTTGTGCTTACAATTTTTTTTTTCTTTTGCTAGCGTGCAGAGTACCTTCTTATATGTAAAATTCTAGAATATAAAGGTGAAGTCTCTAGATGAAAACTAGCTTGACTTATTTATTTTAATGTTATTTATGCCTTTTGTTTGTTTATTTGTATGTTTTTAAGAAAAAGGTCCTTGCCATCAGTTTGTGGAGATCACCTTATAGTCTTGGCAACAAAATGTGTCATTTGGGAAATCCCATGCAATCCCTTTGGAAAACAATATAAGTTATTAGAGTCTTAAGTCAGAATTTCATTTGGTGACAAGAGATGGCCAATTAGAACTTCATCTACCCCCCCCCCAAATTTTGGGATTTTATTTATTTGTCTTTCATATATTTTTGTATTTTAGGAAGCTTCCTCTATATTTGGTTTCAGAACTATCCCTCAAGTGACCCTTAATTTTAGTTCTGTCCTCAAATCCTCTTTCTAGTCCATCTCTACTCTCTTGCTCTCCTGTTCCCCTCATAAATTTGTAAACATTCTCTTTCCTTTCATAAAAGTTCTATATGTCCCCTTCAAGTCCCCTATATTATACCTAACCTCTGTGATTCTACAGATTATAGAATGTTTACCATTGACTTAATAGCTCATATCCATATATGATCAAATCCATATAATATTTGTCTTTCTGATGCTAGTATACTTCACTCAGGATGATTTTCATAGTTTCATCCACTTTTCAAGTAACTTATATCGTAAATGTACCACATTTTCTTTTTTCTATTCACTTGTTGAGGGGTATTTAAGTCTTTTTTAATGTGATTGTTATGAATAAAGCAACACTGATCTTGGATGAACAAGTCTACTCAGATAGAATAAAGTTTCCTTTGGTTATAAGCACAAAAATGCCATGGCTATGTCTTGAGGATGAACAATCTCCCATATTCCTGAGGAAGCACCATGACAATTTGTAGAGTGCTTGAACAAACTTGCCCTACTACCAGCAATGGATGAATGTGCTCTTTAGTTCATGTTTAGTCCACAACATTAACAGTCACTTGTATTATTGATCTTAGACATTCTAACAAGTATTAAAATCAAATTTCAAAGGAGTTTCAATTTCATGTCCCTAATGAATAAGGATTTTAAATATATTTTATATTAATAAATTAATTTATTCATTTACATCCCAAGTGTACCCCCTTCCTCCCTGCCCCCATTTTGCATATTCTTTTTCCCTATCCTCTTCCCCATCTCTGAGAGGGGGAACAACTGGATATCACCCCATCTTGACATATCAAGTCTCTTCAGGACTAGGTGAACTCACTCACACTGAGGTCAATGAAGACTTACGTAGGGAAATAAAATCCACAGCCATGCAACAGACATACAGAACCCTGCTTAAGGTGTTTGGGTACCAACAGTATGTCAGAGATACATATCTGTTACGTTTGAGAGGAGGTCTCAAGTCTAACACTTATATGCTGGTTTGATAGTGATTCTGTATCTGTAACCTTTCCCCAAGGGTCCAGGTTTGTTGACTTTTTTGGTTGTTCTATGGAGTTCCTATCCTCTCCATGTCCCTCAATCCTTCCCCCAACTCTTATATATGATTACCTGAGCTTAATCTAATATTGGGTTGTGGGTCACTGCATCTGTTTCAGTCAGCTGCTGGGGTGGAGTCTGAGGACAGTTTTGCTAGGCTCTGTCCACAATTATAATACAGTTATCATTAATCGTGTCAGGAATTGATCCTTGCCCATGAGATTGGTCTCAATTTGTGCTAATAATTTGTGTGCAATTCTCTCAGTCACAGCTCCACCATTGACCATACATTTCTTGTAGACTGGACCACTTTTTGATCAGTAGTTTTGTGGGTGGATTGTCTCTATATCCCTTCAATTGGGCTTTTGCCTGGCTACAAAAACTGGCCACTTCTGCTTCCATAAACCTACAGCTAGTAATCTCAGTTAGACTCACTCCATTAGCATCCTGGAAGTCTCCCTCATTCCCTGTCTCTTGCGGGTCCTAGAGCTGCCGCCCCACTTTAACACCATTTACCCTCTACTAGCAGTCCTTTCCATTCAATCTCCTATTTCTCTGAACTCTCTTCTGTCTTTCCCAACACCTGATCCTGACTTTGCCCATTTTCTTCCACATTTGTCTTCGACCCAGTTCTCTACCTTCATCTGCCTCCTATGAATATTTTATTCCCCTTTCTAAGTGAGATTGGATCATGTTCATTTAGGCCTTACTTGTAATTAAGTTTCTTTTGAAAATCCAAAAACCTAGAATATCTGAAACAATCTACAATAAGAGAAATATCACAGGTCCTGGTTTCAAGTAGTTCTACTGAGTAATAATAATGATAATGAAAATAATAATGATAATAAACATGGTATTGGTTTAGAAATAGACAAGTTGATCAATGGAATTGAATCAAAGACCCAGAAATAAGCTCACACACAAGACACTTGATTTTTTGACAATAAAGCCAAACAAAAATATACTATGGAAAAAGGAATGCATCTTCAACAGGTGGTGTTGTTCTAACTGGATGTTTACATGAACTGTGAAGAACATAAATCAATGCATATTTATCAATTGCATAAAATACAAGTCCAAATGGATCAAAGCCCTCAACATAAAACCATATACAAATTAATGGAAGAGAAATAGAGTATAACCTTGAAGGCATTTATAAAGGAGTCAACTTCCTAAACAGAAGACTAATGGATAAGATAATAAAATGAAAAATTAGTAAGTGGGACCTTGAACACTGTCAATAGAACAAACGGGCAGCTTACAGATTGGGAAAAAGATTCTTCACCAACCATATATTCAACAGAGGGATAATATCCAAAATACATTTAGAACTACTCAAGAATTTTAACATTTCTTTATGTGTTTCCATGCAATTTGAATTTTTCTTTAAAAAAAATTGGATATATACCTATTTTTAATTAGTTATTTGTTCCCTTGATAACAATGTTTTAAGATCTTTTTTATTGAAAATAGATTCTTCTCTCATATAATATATCCTTACCCATGTTTCCTTTTCCTCCACTCTTAACAGGCCCCTCAACAACCCTCTCTCTGAGATCCACTGTGTCTCTACTGCCTCTTCAAATAAGAGTAGGCCTCCAGGAGACAACAGCCAAACTTGATAAAACAAAATACAATAACACAAGGTATAAGCTCTCAAATAGAAGCTGGATAAGGCCTAATAGGAAGAAAATAGGACCAAGAGTGGATAAAAGAGTCAGTGATACAGCCATTACAAGTGTAAGGAGTTCCACATAAACACCAAGCTAACAGCTATAACATATATGCAAAATGTATACCTATGCATGTTCCCAGTTTGCAATTTAGTCTCAATCTCTGTGACCCATGAGAAACTGCTGAGTTAATACTTAGTAGATTCAATGGGGTATGTTATCCCTTCCAATATTACATTATAATGTATCTTAATTATATTTAAAATATATGTTGTGTAAATCACAAATTTAAAAATTAAAGGAGGTGAAAAATTTGGAAAGCAGTGGGTGAACATGTTAGAATTTGGAGGGGTGGGACTGATTTAATTAAAGTACTCGTTCATGACAATATCATCCATAAAATATTAAAAGGGACACAGTTAAAATATGCTTATATCTCTAAATATACCAGGCCCAGGATATAGAGATGTCATTGCTCAAATCAGACTGAAAGGTGCAACTAAGCTAGTGAAAAGTAGTAAATGTGCATGTGAAAGCTGATGAAGATGCAAGTATGAGGGAAAAGGTGCAAAAAGTGTATATTTAACTTCGACCTCAAGGATAAAGAGGTCACCTAGAAATTGTGTACCTTCTAGAGTATTGGTCTTGATGCATTTATATATCCCTATCATTCATAACATAATACCAAAGTATGTGAATTGAGATTGGTTGTATATTCAGTCACTACATATATGGGAGCTGTAAATCCTCTAGTCATACACGTTGACTCAAGAGGCTTATCTCATCCACAAAACACTTTGAACATGCTGGACAAAGTTATGTGTTTGGCAATAAAGTAAAAGTTTCATACAGGGGCTCTTCCCTTCCTAACAATTTGAATTCTGTGACTACCCGGTACCAAATTATTTGACTATGTCTATTCCACAATGTTAATAGCAAGGTAATTCAACCTACTGGCATTTTGTAATTTAATATATGTGAATATATGAGAAAAATGCATGCAGAAGAAGGTGAGAAATATAAAGTTGTGCAGAGGAACTTTTGCTGACTGTTATCATTGTCCCATGTTCTTTACTACCTTTGTAAAATTACACAACACTGTCATGATTCTAAAACATCTTAAGCATTAGTGTCACATTTTTAAGTACTAATGTGTTACACTTTTCTATACTCATTTGCATATTTTGGGAAGGTAAAAAGAAAGATGATTTCTTAAGCTTGTATTATCTTTTCCTCAGATCAACATTAACCTTTATTGAGAAAAGAAAATGTTGTCAATTCTTCTGAGAAGCTATGAGAACACTGTAGAAACTGAGACATGAAAGATGGGAACAGGATTTATAATGTCAACAGAAAAATATTGGAGAATTTGAATGGTAGAAAATTTTAGTGGAGCACTTGGCTTAGAATTAATAAAGTAGAATTAAATATGTCAGTTTTAATGAAAATGCAAAGCAAACTGAAAATCTAATAACTGTCATATCTAGAACTCCATAATAAACACAAAATATTTGTGCAGGTTTAATAAGTATTCCATGCCTTTTCAGAAAAATATAAGGATTTTACCTTAAGGTTCTAAGTGTTGGCATTCATTATAAAGCTCAGTCATTTTATCATTAGTTTATTTTACTCATAGTATTTGACATTTGTACATTGTACTTCCTCATGTAAAGTCTTTCCATACTAAATATAAAGTCATGATTTCCAGTGGCCCCTAATCTCACAGCTATAGAAAAGAGAATGATAATTATCATTATTAAGTGTTCTCACTGGATTTTTTCTGTTGATAAATAAGCAAATATAAGTGTAAAATATTTTTAAAATGTGGTCAGGAAAGATCCTTTGAATGGATGAATCTGATTTGGTGACTCATATTGTGTCTGTTTACTCTAAATCCCAAACTTTTTGAACCATTCCTGACCCTGTTACTTCCTCACCTCCCTATAATACTTTTCCCCACATTAATATATGATGTTATTTTCAATATATAACTTTTGATTTCATTCTCAGAATTCTGAAAAATATTGGAACATTGATGTTTAAAAATGTGTTGATGAATAGTTGTGTTAGTAACAAAAGGATGTCAGAGAGGTAAACGTAGATATGATTAAGAAGGGCAATATATTTCATTATTTGGATAAAGGAGACAGAGTAGGAATGGATAATCAAAGACATAAGCTTCCTTATTCACCTGAGTTCACACTATAATAAAATGAAGAATTCTATAGCAATGCTTGTAAAAGCACCATATCAAAAATTTTGATGAAGTATGGATTCTTTACCCTCATTTTTAATGGTTAGTACATCTAATTATTTTCTGGATTTTTCTCAGTGTACATAACACAATGTTGTATATTTTACTGTATGTTCACCACATTTACTCTTATTCATCAGTAACAGTGTACAGAAATCAAATATCTGCTTCAGAATTCTTTCTTCTGGGACCGACTGGAGTTACAGAACTGCAGCTCAATCTCTTTGAACTCTTTCTATTCATATATCTGGTCACAGTGCTGGGAAACCTCATCATTACCTTGGCTGTCACCCTTGACTCCCACCTCCATACCCCTATATACTTGTTTCTAACATATCCTTCTCTGACATCTGCTTCATCACCAGCACAGTTCCCAGAGACATCCAGAGACAGAACAATGCCATCAGTTACACAGATTGCCTTATAGATGTGTACTTTGTAGTTTTTCTTGGTAGAATTAAAAACTTTCTTCTTGCAGCAATGGCTTGTGGTCACTATGTGGCCATCTGCCATCCACTTAGTTACATGGCATGATGAATCCAAGCATCTATATTCTGCTAAAACTGTTCTCCCTGTTCGGTAGCATGATGGATGCCTTGCTACACAATCTTCTGGTGTTGTGAATATCCTTCTGCACAGACCTGTAAATCCCCAGTGAACTTGCTCATATAATAAAGCTGTCATGATTTGCTGGACTTACATTTTATGGCATTACTTTACTTATATTCAAATTGTCTCCTCAATTTTGAAAGAGTTTTCAAAAAGAGGTAGTTTTAAGGCCCTATCAACATGTGGACACCACTTATCAGTTGTTTTGCTCTTCTATGGCTCTATGTTTTGAGTCAATATGAGGTCTGCCCTGACTGATTCTCCTAGAAAGATTATTGCAGCTTCAAAATTGTATACTGTGGTTCCCCAGATGTTGAACGCCTTTGGGTGAAGTCTGAGGAACAGAGACATGAAAGAAGCCTTGAGAAAGATAATTGATAGGATTTTGTAACAAAATTCTTTTTTTTTCTTATCTTTATCTTTATCTTTATTACCTTGAGTATTTCTTATTTACATTTCGATTGTTATTCCCCTTCCCGGTTTCCAGGCCAACATTGCCCTAACTCCTTGCCCTCCCCTTATATATGGACTTCCCACCCAACTCTCCCCCCATTTCCACTCTCCCCCCAACAATCACTGGGTGTTCATTTTTGACAGGACCAAGGGCTTCCCCTTCCACTGGTGCTCTTACTAGGATGTTCAGTGCTACCTAGAGGGTTGGAGCCCAGGCTCAGTCCATGTATAGTCTTTGGTTAGTGGCTTAGTCCCTGGAAGCTCTGGTTGGTTGGCATTGTTGTTCATATGTGGTCTCGAGCCCCTTCAAGCTCTTCTAGTCTTTTCTCTGTTTCCTTCAACAGGGGTCCCGTTCTCAGTTCAGTGGTTTGCTGCTGGCATTCGCCTATGTATTTCCTGTATTCTGGGTGTGTGTCTCAGGAGAGATCTACATCTGGTTCCTGTCGGCCTGCACTGCTTTGCTCCATCCATTTTATCTAGTTTGGTGGCTGTACATGTATGGGTCACATGTGGGGTAAGCTCTGAATGGGTGTTCCTTCTGCCTGTGTTCTAAACTTTGCCTCCCTATTCCTTCCCAAGGGTATTCTTGTTCCCCTTTTAAAGTAGGAGTGAAGCATTCACATTTTGGTCATCCTTCTTGAGTTTCATGTGTTCTGTGCAACTAGGGTAATTCAAGAATTTGGGCTAATAGCCACTTATCAATGAGTGCATACCATGTTTGTTTTCCTGTGATTGGGTTACCTCACTCAGGATGGTATTTTCCAGTTCCATCCATTTGCCTATGAATTTCATAAAGTCATTGTTTTTGATGGCTGAGTAATATTCCATTGTGTAGATGTACCATGTTTTCTGTATCCATTCCTCTGTTGAAGGGCATCTGGGTTCTTTCCAGCTTCTGGCTCTTCTAAATAAGGCTGCTATGAACATAGTGGAGCACCTGACTTTTTTTTATGTTGGGGCATCTTTTGTGTTATGCCCAAGAGAGGTACAGCTGGATCCTCAGGTAGTTCAATGTCCAATTTTCTGAGGAACCTCCAGACTGATTTCCCGAATGGTTGTACCAGTCTGCAATCCCACCAACAATGGAGTAGTGTTCCTCTTTCTCCACATCCTTGCCAGCATTTGCTGTCACCTGAGTTTTTTATCTTAGCCATTCTCAGTGATGTGAGGTGAAATCTCAGGATTGTTTTGATTTGGATTTCCCTTATGACTAAAGATGTCGAACATTTCTTTAGGTGTTTCTCAGCCATTCATCATTCCTCAGCTGTAAATTCTTTGTTTATCTCTGAACCTCATTTTTTATAGAGTTATTTGTCTCCCTGCCATCTAACTTCTTGAGTTCTTTGTATGTTCTGGATATAAGCCCTCTATCACTTGTAGGATTGTTAATGATGTTTTCCCAATCTGTTGGTTGTCGTTTTGTCCTAACAACAGTGTCCCTTGCCTTACAGAAGCTTTGCAGTTTTATAAGATCCCATTTGTCGATTCTTGATCTTAGAGCATAAGTCATGGGTGTTTTGTTCAGGAAGTTTTCTCCAGTGCCCATGTATTTGAGATGCTTCCCCACTTTTTCTTATATTAGTTTGAGTGTATCTGGTTTGATGTGGAGGTCCTTGATCCACTTAGATTTAAGCTTTGTACAGGGTGATAAGCATGGATCGATCTGCATTCTTTTACATGTTGACCTCCAGTTGAACCAGCACCATTTGCTGAAAATGCTATCCTTTTTCCATTGGATGGTTTTGGCTCCTTTGTCAAAGATCAAATGACTGTAGGTGTGTGGGTTCATTTCTGGGTTTTCAATTCTATTCCACTGGTTTATCTGTCTGTCTCTGTACCAATACCATGCAGTTTTTATCATTATTGCTCTGTAATAATGCTTGAGTTCAGGGATACTGATTTCCCCTGGAAGTCCTTTTATTTTTGAGGATAGTTTTAGCTATTCTGGTTTTTTTTTTGTTCTTCCAGATGAATTTGCAAATTGTTCTGTCTAACTCTCTGAAGAATTGGATTGTTATTTTGATGGGGATTGCATTGAATTTGTAGATCGCTTTTGGTAAATGGCCATTTTTACTATGTTAATCCTGCCAATCCATGAACATCAGGGTTTTTTCCATCTTCTGAGATCTTCAATTTCTTTCTTCAGAGGCTTGAAGTTCTTATCATACAGCTGTTTTATTTGCTTGTTTAAAGTCACACCGAGGTATTTTATATTATTTGGGACTGTTATGAATGGTGTCATTTCCCTAATTTCTTTTTCGGCTTGTTTATTTTTTTGTGTAGAGGAAGACTACTGATTTATTTGAGTTAATTTTATACCCAGCCACTTTGCTTAAGGTGCTTATCAGGTTTAGTAGTTCTCTGGTGGAACTTTTGGGATCGCTTAAATATACTATCATATCTTCTGTAAATAGTGATATTTTGACTTCTTCTTTTCCAATCTGTATCCCCTTGATCTCCTTTTGTTGTCTGATTGCTCTGGCTAGAACTTCAAGAACTATATTGAATAAGTAGGGAGAGAGTGGGCAGCCTTGTCTAGTCCCTGATTTTAGTGGGATTGCTTCAAATTTCTCTCCATTCAGTTTAATGTTAGCTACTGGTTCTCTGTATATGGCATTTTACTATGTTTAGGTATGGGCCTTGACTTCCTATTCTTTCCAGGACTTTTATCATGAAGGGGTGTTGAATTTTGTCAAATTCTTTCTCATGATCTAATGAAATGATCATGTAGTTTTGTTCTTTCAGTTTGTTTATATAATGGATTACGTTGATGGTTTTCCATATATTAAACCATCCAGGCATGCCTGGGATGAAACCTACTTGAACACGGTGGATGATTGTTGTGATGTGCTCTTGGATTCAGTTTCCCAGAAATTTATTGAGTATTTTTACGTCAATATTCATAAGGGAAATTGGTCTGAAGTTCTCTTTCTTTGTTGGGTCTTTGTGTGGTTTAGGTTTAAGAGTAATTCTGGCTTCATAGAAGGAATTTCTGTTTTAATTTTGTGAAATAATTTGGATAGTATTGGTCTGACCTTGTCTCTTTTTTGTTGGGAGATTTTAATGATTGCTTCTATTTCTTTAGTAGTTATAGGGTTCTTTAAAGGGCTTACCTGTTCCTGAATTAACTTTGGTACCTGGTATCTCTTTAGAAAATTGTCCATTTCCTCCAGATTTTCCAGTTTTGTTGAGTATAGGCTTTCGTAGTAGGATATGATGATATTTTTGAATTTCCTCTGA
The DNA here is from genome assembly GCF_011064425.1 of Rattus rattus. Lineage (NCBI taxonomy): Eukaryota > Metazoa > Chordata > Mammalia > Rodentia > Muridae > Rattus > Rattus rattus. The sequence goes on along the minus strand of NC_046161.1, from coordinate 14,267,348 downwards.
TTCTGTTGTTATGTCTCCCTTTTCATTTCTGATTTTGTTAATTTGGACACACTCTCTGTGTCCTCTGGTTAGTCTGGCTAAGGGTTTAGCAATATGACACCACGTGGCTTGCCCCCAGAAACACATCATTTATAATGGGGCCAAAGTGAGAACTCAGCTTCTTTCACAGTCTGGGGCCTGGAGATTCCTTGCTTTTTTTCCTGACCAAGTTCAAAAGACAGATTAAACCTTTCCACCACCCCATCAGCAGATCTGCTTCTACCTGAAATGTAAGTGGCCCCCAAGCACCAAAGCTACCCCAGAAACTGTCATGACCCTGAATCACTCAGATCCATGAATGCCACAGACTGTGAAAAAGCATGTAAAGAAGCTCATTTTTTTTTAAAGATTTATTTTTCAATGTATGTAAATACACAGACACTGTCTTCAGACACATGGGAAGAAGGCACCAGACCTCATTACAGATGGTTTTGAGCCACCATTTGGCTCCTGAGAATTGAACTTGGGACCTTTGGGAAAGCAGTACTGTTAAACTCTGAGCCATCTCTCCAGCCTTGAAGCCTTGAGAGTTGTCTTGTGGACAGTGTTTCCTTCTCCAGACATTCACCTCTTGGGTCTCTCTAAATAAAACTTATTAAACTCCCATTCCAATAAAGCACGGGCTACAGGAGTGAGTAGTTTAAAAACTTCAGGAGTAGAAGACAGGGCTGGCTTTGATGGGTAAAGCTGCAAACCTTTCACCTTTACTGCCTGGAATGAAGCTAGTAGATGAAGAAAAACCTATCAGAGCCAATGGTAAGAGCTGCAGTCTATGAAGACAATGGATCAGACCCAGAACTCTATAAGTTGTAGCACTAAAAAGACGAGAAGATAGGTCCATGAACTCACCAAAGCACACCTCCACATCATGGCTTCCAGAAGCTGTATCTGTCATAGCATCAGCATCAGCATCCAGACATATCCAAGTGGTTCTTTCTGCCTCATTCTTAATAGCCAAGTAATATTACTTTCTACTCCATGTGAGTAGGAACCATATTTTCTGTATCAATTCTTTTGTTTTGGATATCTGGGTTGTTTCCAGCTTCTGGCTATCAAAAAAAAAGAAGAAGAAGAAGAAGAAGAAGGAGGAGGAGGAGAAGAAGGAGGAGGAGGAGGAGAAGAAGAAGAAGAAGAAGAAGAAGAAGAAGAAGAAGAAGAAGAAGAAGAAGAAGAAGAAGAAGAAGAAGAAGAAGGAAGAAGAAGAAGAAGAAGAAGAAGAAGAAGAAGAAGAAGAAGAAGAAGAAGAAGAAGAAGAAGAAGAAGAAGAAGAAGAAAGAAAGAAAGAAAAAGAAAAAAGAAAAAGAAAAGTCTGCTATGAGCACAGTGGAACATGTGCCCCTGTGGCATGGCAGGACATCTTTTGGGTATATGCCCAAGAGTGGTATAGCTGGGTCTTCAGACTGATTTTTTTTTCTAGTTTTATGAGGAACCTCTTGAAGTATTTCCAGAGTAGTTGTACCAATTTGCAATACCACCAGCAATGGATGAGTGTTCCTGTTTTTTTTTCACATGCTTGCCAGCAGGCAGTGTTACCTGAGATTCTGATCTTAGCCATTCTTAAGTGTTGTAAAGTGGAATCTCAGGGTCCTTTTAATTTTCATTTCCCTCATCACTAGGGACATGTCTTTAAGTGTTTCTCATCCCTTCAAAATTCCTCTATTGTGAATTCTTTGTTTAGTTCTAAACCCCATTTTTTGATTGGGATGTTTGTGTTTTTTTGTGGGCAGCTTCTTTTTTTATTGGATATTTTATGTGTTTACATTTTAAATGATACCCTACCTATCCATCTCTCCTTCTCCTGATTCTAAGAAGATGCTCCCACTCCTGCCGACCCACTCCCACCTTAGCACCCTGGCATGTCCCTACACTGGTGAAACTAGTTTTCACAAAACCGAGGGCTTCTTCTCCGATTGATTCCAGACAATGCCATCCTCTGCTACATATGTGGCTGAAGATATGCACCCCTCCATGTGTACTGTTGGGATTGTGGTTTAGTCCCAAGGAGCTCGGATGGTCTGGTTGGTTGATAATATAGTACACCTATGGGTTGCAAACCTCTTCAGTTCCTTCAGTCCTTTCTCTAACTCCTCCACTGGGGACCCTGTGCTCAGTCTGAGGAAGCTGCAGACATTCCCATCTGTATCAATAAAGTTCTGGTAGAGCATCTCAGGAGGTATCCTATCATGTTCTGGTCAGCAAGCATGTCTTGGCATCAGCAATAGTGACTGGGTTTGGTGGCTGCATATAGGATGGATCCACAGATGATGAAGTACCTGGATGGCTTTTCCTTCAATCTCCACTCCATTCTTTGTCCCTGTAGTTCCTCCCACGATAATTTTGATCCCCCTTCTAAGAAGGACTGAAGCATCCAGATTTTTGTTCTTCCTTTTTCTTGATGTTCATGTAGTCTGTAAATTGTTACTTGGGCCAATATACATTTATCAGTGAGTGCATCCAATTGTATTCTCTTGTGACTGGGTTACCTCCCTCAGGATGGTATTTTCTAATTCTATCCTTTTGCCTAAGATTTTCATGAAGTTATTGTTTTTAATAACTGAGTAGTACTCCATTGTGTGAATGTACCATGTTTTCTGTATCCATTCCTCTGTTGAAGAACATGTGGGTTCTTTCCAGTTTCTGGCTATTATTAATAAGGCTGCTATGAATAAAGTGGAGCATGTGTCCCTTTTAAATGCTGGAGCATCTTTTGGGTGTATCCCCAAGAATGGTAGAACTGTGTTCTCGGGTAGAAATATTTCCAATTTTCTGAGGAACTGCCAACTGATTTCCAGAGTGGTTGTACCAGGTTGCAACAACAACAATGAAGGAGTTTTTCTCTCTCCCTACCTCCAGTCCAGCATCTGCTGTCACCTGAGTTTTTAATTTTAGCCAATTGCACTGGTGTGAGGTGGAATCTCATGGTTGTTTTGATTTGCATTTCCCTGATGAACATTTCATTTTTTTTCATTTAATGGATATTTTTATTTACATTTCAATGCTATCACCTTTCCCATTTTCTCCTCCAGAAAACAACTATCCCAACTCCCCTACCCCTAGTTCTATGCGGATTTTCCCCTACCTTCCCAGACACTCCCTTCCACCTCCCCACCAGGATATCGCTCTACACTGCTGGCGTCCAGTTTTGACAGGAACAAGGGCCTCTCTTCCCATTGATATCAGACAAGGCCATCCTCAGTTACAAATATGTAGCAGGAGCCATAGGTCCATCCCTGTATACTCTGGAGATCATGATTTAGTCCCTGGGCCCTCTGGGAGGTCTGATTGGTTATATTGTTGTTTTGCCTATGGGGTTGCACACCCCTTCAGTTCCTTCAGTCCTTTCTCTAACTCCTCCAATAGGGACCCAACTCTCAGTACAAAGGTTGGCTGCCAGCATCCAACTATGTATTTGTCAGACTCTAGCAGAAACTCTCAGGAGAAAGCTATATCAGACTTCTATCAGCATGCACTTCTTGGCATCATCGCAATATTATCTGGATTTGGTGACTATATGTGATGGATATCCAGGTGGGTAAGTCTCTGGAAGGCTTTTCCTTCAGTGTCTGCTCCTTACTTTGACTCCATATTTCCTCCTGTGAGTATTTTTGTTCCCTCATCTAAGAAGAACTGAAGCATCCACATTTTGATCTTCTTTTTTGAACTTGGTGTGGACTGTTTATTATATCTTGGGTATTCCAAGCTTTTGGGCTAATATATACTTATTAGTGAGGGCATGCCTTGTGTGTTTTTCTGTGATTGGGTTACCTCACTCAGGATGATATCTTCTAGTTCCATGCATCTGCCTATTAACTTCATGAAGTCATTGTTTTAATAGCTGATTAGTATGTATGTACCACATGTTATGTATCCATTATGGAATCTGAGTTTTTTTCAACTTTTGGCTATTATTAATAAGGCTGGTATGAACATAGTGGAACACGCGTCCTTCTTATATGTTGGAGCATCTTTTGAGTTTGAGAGGTATACCGGGGTCCTCATGTAGTACTTTGTCAACTGTTCTGAGGAATCTTCAGACAGATTTCCAGAGTGGTTATACCAGCATCGAATCCCACCAACAATGGAAGAGTGTTCTTCTTTCCCACATCCACTACAGCATCTGCTGTCATCTGAATTTTTGATCTAAGCCATTTTGACTGGTGTGAGTTGGAATCTCAGGTTTGTTTGGATTTGCATTTTCTTGATAACTAAGCTTGTTTAACATTTCTTTAGGTGCTTCTTGGCCATTTAGTATTCCTCAGGTAAGAATTCTTTGTTTAGCTCTGCACTCCATTTTTTTAATAGGGTTATTTGATTCTCAGGACTCTAACTTCTTGAGTTCTTTGAATATATTAGATATTATCCCTCTATTATATGCAGCATTGGTAAAGAACTGGTGAAGGAATATTCAGTTGTTAAATCATGTCTTAGTGTCTTATCTCACTACCATGATTAATCACTGCAGAAAGTTTCCTAAATCATTACTACCATTCAGAAGCATTAACACCAAAAGTTCTGTAAAGATTGCATTAACTTCTATTAAATTAATAAAATATGCAATGTAACTGCGCGCTTTACTTAGTAGAACACATAGACTGACTTACTCTTAATCAGGAAACATATGAGGTTCCAATGCCCATAGAGTGCATAAGAAATTTAATTTTACTACAAGACATAAAAATCTCTAATAAAAATTCAAAATAAGTAGACATACACAGAGCATTAATTTAAAATAATAGAATGTATTGCCATATTAAAAGAAATATCAGCAATGATTATATACAGAAAAAAATTGTTAAAAATCATTTGTAAAGGTCATCAAGCTTCAAAATCTGAAAAAAAAATTTCATTTGGATTATACAATGACAGCATTCATGATAGTAAAAATATGATATAAGATGACCTTTGTATTCCATTTATTTGTTTTTGTCTCTGTCTTCCACTCCCCGCTGACCTGCCCCTCTCTCTCAAGAAAAAGGATATTTTCTGTAGGACTGTCTGTCCTCGAAATAGTTCTGTAGACTACATTGGCAAAAAATGCTGCTATAAATATTTCATTGATAGTTAACAGGTAACTAAACATGTACTTCTCTAGGCTGGTGATTTCTAATGAATTTAGTGTGTAGAGGGTATACATATAATACAATAGCTCTAATTCTAAAATAAGGCTTCATAAAATACACAATGTTTCACTAGAATGTCAAGGTTACCTATATATGGCAAAACTGGTTCCAAACCAAAACCAGTTAGAAGAAATAAGGAGAAATGGTCTATACTTATCAAAGAAGCACTATACTCAGAGGATGCTACAACTTTAAAAATATACACACATGTATCCAGTCTCACCTCAAAATCTTACTAGAAAGAATACCAGAAATTAACCTTAGTATTTTTTGTTTTATGTAGCCCTTCCACTGCAAAGATGAAACACCAGAGACAAAAAGCAAGTTGAGAAGAAAAGGTTTATCTGTTTATCCACTGCTGTTCACCACTGAAGAAAGTCAGGACAGAAACTCAATCATGGCAGGAGCCTGGAGGCCATGGAGAGGGCTCAGATACACAGTGTTTTCCTGTGTCTTTGATTTGCATACTAAACCAACTCTGTTGATCCTACATGCATATTTCTCAAAAGAAAATAATTTCATTGAGATAGTTGACATATCAAGAAGGCAAAGAGAAAATAAAAGAAAAGAAGGACCAAAAAGAGAAAAGAAAATTTCTAAATATACTCTTCATAATATTTTAGTGTACTAGATAGGATACTTTTAAACAATTGAAAGCACCGGTCTCCTTAGAAGATATGATGAACATCATACACAAGTAATTTTCTTATATTCATTTAACTAATAAATCTGGTTTTAAAAATCATATTGTATAAAATGTATTTTTCTAGTTTTATAAATTAATATTAATTTTCATATACATACATATATACATATATGTATATATACACATACATATATATATATATGATAAATGTATATATACACATAATGTGTATTTATATTATATTATCTTAAAAAATAAGGCCAGGGTTTAAAGAGTTAAGTAGCATAACAATTTATTCAGTTGAAACTTATCACCTCATTTAGGAGTTTATTTATGAAGCTTAACATTTGTCAATGATTATGGGGGAAAGAGTGCAATCAAAGTTCAAAGATCGCATTATTAAATTAGGATGAAAAAGTTGAATTTGGAAAAAAATGTTGGATCTGTGAGTGTTTGGTTGTTTGCTTTTAGAGACAGGATCTCACTACATATTCATACCTGGGCAGAAACTCTGCTATGACTACCCCACAGACCTGGAATTCATAGAAATTTATGTGCTCCAACCTCACTAATATTGGGAAGAAAGGTTGTGTTACCATGCACAGCAAATGACTGATTCTTAACTTTTAGTTAGGAACTATAAAATCACCATTTTCAGGCTTAGTTTGTAGTTTATTTGTAAATGCTGCTCAATTTCCAATTTCTTTTCCCTTTGCCCTTCTTGTAAAAGAAGCTGCAATGGTAGCCCCATCTACGTTTATGATGTAAATGCATATTACTACTTCCAGCCCAAGAGAGTATATTATATGAACATCATAGAATACCTGAATTTTGCCTACATTCTGGATTCTCATATATACTCCTTTCTTTTAAAAGTGTCTGTAGAGAAAATTATACATTTTATATGGATATCTGCTTTTAAATTCCAGGAGAGAGATTTGTGTCTTGATACTACCTAACTTTGAAATATTTCCAGTTACTAATTCATAGGGAGTAAATTAAGACAGCTTTCCTTTCCTTTAACACTATCCTCTTTGGCTCCTTAGCTCTCCGTAAGCTCCTTTTAGATTTCTTTCATCAGTAATCTCTTAAAATGCTGACAGAAAATCTGTCCACATGTATTTTATATGATTTCATTTACTGTGTACTATGATGGAGCTGGAGAAATTTGCTCACACAACACCTCAACTTTAAATTGCACGAAGAAAAGCTTTGAAATCTTTTCAGTACCTAATGAAGACACTAAATGTTTAAGTTCTACCATGCTCAGCCATTAATACACACTGCGATAGGGATAGCATGGAGTAGAGTTTCAGCCTCAAAATATCTTTATATGGGAACTATATCTGTTCTTTTCAATGTTTTTAAATTATATATGATGGGTTGATCTTTAAAAATTTAAGGAAAAATTTCAGAAGTATAGCACTAGAGCAACATGTCAAACCTTGATTTTGTCCATTTGTATACTTGTAATATATATATATATATATATATATATATATATTCATATCACACTCAGAAAAAAAAACAATTTCAATGCCTCTGTTCTATACTTGTGGTCTCCAGAAACTGGCATATACATTTAAAATGTAAAGTAAAAAATGTCTGAATGCCTGTTTATCAATTCCATTATCCACTCATGTTTTAGTCACTTTGTTGAAAATCATACTTCATGCACCTTATGAATACAAAGGTCTACATTCTCCTGCTTAGTTTTATTTACTTCATGAACTAGATTCAAAATGTTTTGAAGAAGTTGACAGGTGCAGATATGCTACTAGATATGCCACTGAAATTATCAAGAATTGCTTTTTTCTTTAAAAATACTCAGCATTATGAAATTGTCTTGTATATTTAAATCTAATTTGAAAACAATGTGTTTATTCTTGTTTTAAACAGATTCAGTCCCACAGGTAGCATGCCCTCTACATGGGCACATTATGCTGTCAGAGTAGTCATCATTTTGACACTACTTTGTAATTCTGATGCATCCAATTATAACCTTCAATCGAATGCTACATTCATTTGGATCCCATTCATTTGGATCCCATCTATACTGTTTTGTTTGTATGATGTACTTTCATATAAATTAAGACTAAAGTATTGGGAGCCTTTGGATTCTTATTTTTTGAAGTAGAGAGTTTAATCATGAGACATAGACAGTTTAAGTGGCACTTTATTTAGCTAAGCAAAGCAAATATTCTTTCAGAAGTTTTGAGGCTCCCAAAGTTGGGGAGCTTACAAGGAGTTCTAACTTTTTTTTAAATGAAAATTACACAAACATGAATGGGGAGTGTGGCATATTTATGAGTAAGACAAATTTTTTATGTTCCCAATAAATGATGAACTGGAGGCTCCCTTTTACTTATTTCTTTCCATGATTTTCTCAAAAAATAGGTGAAAATCATGATGCAAGTGATATAATGACTTCAGGCCTCCTGAGAGAGATGCAGAACTTCCTTACTACACATGCCTGAGAGAATTCTCATAACTTCAAGGATGTTTAACAATAAACTAGCATTCTGACTATCAGAAAACATAGCTACCAAGTAGCAGTATTATTCAGCTATACAATATCTAGTTCCCTGCCTATGGTCTTTCACAGCTATTTTCTCCCTATTTTATGATTTCATTTTGAGACAATATTGTTTACATTTAATATTCAAATTCACACCTTTGCTTCCATTACTTACTTCTAATATAATAATATCACAGATGGAAAACATACTCTCAGCATTTTCAAATCTTTAAATTAATTATAATCCTTTGTTATCATCTATTTTTTGTTCCCATTGATATCATCTAATTATTAATTATCTATAAGAAAGAATCATCTCCTTCCTTCCAATATCTGTACTGGGTCTAGTTGATTGATGCCATTTTTGAAATATTCCATTTGGTTTTAGATCTAATACTAGTTGTATTTATTATTAAAACAAGGCTACTAGAAACTTTTTAAAAATTTTTTCTTTCCCTTTTTTCTTACTTTCTTTTAGTTTTGGGAACAAAATAGGACATTTGATTTAAAGGATTCCAAATCAACATATCACAGTATAATTTGAACATCATTACTTATATTAACATCAAAAATATCTAAATAACAGGTCTAAACCAGATATCCAACAAAAGAGGAGTAGATAAAGGAAATGAATGATACATTTGAAGGGGATGAATGCAAATAGAAATTACCAGATTAGTAACTATCAAAAAGGTAAGTACCGTGCTTTCTTTATGTGTTCTTCTAGGATGCAATACAAAAATCATCTATGCTCATCGGACATAGAAATAGTCCCAGCCAACAATATCCAAGACACTGTCTGTGGAAACCTACTGATGAATCTAGTCAGGGAATCATGTAGGTGATTTTCATTCTCTTTCCCATCTTTCAATTCCAACTTCACAGTCTTATCCCCAGGTTTGTAGCAGAACATCTGCTGTGGGGTCTCCTATTATTATGCCATCACTCTCAAGGAACTAACCAGGTTTTTCTCCTACATTCTTTCTTCCTCACATCCTTCCTTTGTCTCAGTGAACAACAATCAACGCTTTTCCTCTAAATAGCAAGGACATCAATTCCTTGTGATAGATCCAGTTTACCTCATTCTCTTTAGTCCTGTCAGACATCCACCCTTCTAATCAATCCCTATTCCTGCATTTCAGCTCCCTTTAGTGGTAAATATTTAAAACAGACTCTACCACCCCATGCTAGTGCCAGCTCCCACAGGCCAATGGGATCTGCTCTATTTCCAATTTCCATCCCATGTACTCGCCAGCTACTCTCTAGGCCCTGCAGTGATCTCACCATCCATCTAGTTCCCAAGGCGGGTCACCGCCATGCCAGTTCCATACAGAGACTGGCTATCTCGCAGCTCTCTTGCTGTAGGCTCTGCTCACATTCCCAGCATCCACACCCTGTGGTATAGTCACAACTCCCAGTAACCTGTTAAAATCAAAACTTAATAAGCTTGTAGTCAATAAGCTTTATCAATCAGATTTATATCTTAAATTCTCATTTGACAAAACGTCTGGACAATAAACTCACAACCAATTGATAATGATATAAACTGCCCACCTAGATAAGACAAATTTTCCTATAAAAATTCATCCCTGATGAAATATTCATAACTATCCGTGGTCCTATAAGGCCACACAGATTTGGGTAGTCCTTTTCTTCTAGCTTGGGCCTTCTTTTTCCTCTCTGTCCTCTCTTCAAAACTCTGTGACCACCTTATTTTTTCACTGCCCAAATCGCAGCCCTTGCCTTATCTTGTGCCTGCCTTCACCTGCATGTAGACAACCATCCACATTTCACCATATTGGTCTAATTAAAAAATGAACTTTTCTCTCAAATATAAGCTGAGCACAGGTCACTGGCATATAGATCACAATCCACAGTTCCCCATATCCACGAACAAGTTCTATAAGTGATTCACCCAAGGTCACACAGCATAGATTTAGAAGCACTATCACATCCAACACATGTTTCTAACAGCTAGAGATGGCAACAGAAACCAAGGAATGGAAAACCACACAAACAGGACAAGGAGAGATAACAACATTTAAAACTACAGTCATCCAAAATCCAGATGCCTTGATGTCAGCATAAAAGATAACCAGCCTAATATGTCTCCATTAGGAACCAGCAACCATATATCAGTAGGCCTTGAGATATGCAATATATCTGGATCACAATATAATGACGTCAAAGTAATTCTTAAGAGTATAAGCAGCTGGGGTTGGGGATTTAGCTCAGTGGTAGAGCGCTTGCCTAGGAAGCGCAAGGCCCTGGGTTCGGTCCCCAGCTCCGAAAAAAGAGAACCAAAAAAAAAAAAAAAAAAAGAGTATAAGCAGCTATAGTCATTTTTCTAGCACCCGGGTGCCTCCAAACCCACCCACCCTTTCCCAGGTCTCTGGCATGTCCTAGAGATGCCTTCCCTATAACTTTTTGCCACTGCTACCCTCATTGTCTTCTATACCCATCTTTCACTGAGTTCCCTCCCTATATCAACCTTCTATATCTATTGTATTCCCACTTCTGAGAGGGATCCAACTATCCTCCATTGGGTCTTCCTTTTTATTTGGCTCTTTTGGCATTTGTGGATTGTAGTGGTTTATAGTGTGGTTATCCTGTACTTTATGCCTACTATCCACTTTTAAGTGAGTACATACCAGGTATGCCATTTGGGGTCTGGGTAACCTCACTGAGTATGATATTTTCTAGTTCCATCCACTTGCCTATGAAATTCATGATGCTCTTGTATTTAATAGCTGAGTTCTATTCCATTGTGTAAATAAACCACATTTTCTTTATCTATTCTTCATTTGAGGGACATCTAGGATGTTTCCCATTTCTGATTATTATAAATAAAGATGCTATGAACATAGTTGAGCAAGTGTTCTTGTGGGATGGTGGAAAAATTTTTTGGTATGTGCCCAGTATATATCTCTTGATATTGAAGTATTTCCATTTTTCTGAGAAACTTCCAAATTGATTTCCAGAGTACTTGTGCAAGTTTGAACTCTCAACCAGCAATGGAGGAGTATTCCCCTTCCTCCACATCCTTGAGACTACATGTTTTCTCTTGCACTTTTTATTTTAGCCATGCTAATGTGTGTAAGGTGGACTGTCAGAGTCGTTTTTATCTGCATTCCCCTGATGACTAAGGATGTTGATATATGATGATATGGGACCTGAAGTGGCCACTTCCTGTAGCCAGGCAGGACTCACAGAGGAGGGATAATGACAACAACCCAACCATAAAACTTTTGACCCAAATGTGTTCTGCCTACAAGTTGTTCAAGGACAAAGAACAGAAATGGAGGAAATGGCCGATAAATAACTGGCAAAGTAGAGACTCACTTCAAGGGCAAGAACCGATCTTTAACACTTTTAATTATTCTCTGTTGTGTTTGCAGACAGGAGCCTAGCATAACTGTCCTCTAAGCTCTATCAACTCCTCAGATTCTAGCAGTACAAATGAAGACGACTGAAATCTTCCTTAGGGAAACCGTCATGTTTAGACTCTATTTTAACCTCTTTCATGTTCTCAATCATTGTTTAAAACCATCCAAGCAAAACCCAGGACATTCCTGACAGATAGGGAACTTGCCTCTCTGTGTTTTTGTACTCCCTTGCTTTTCTTTCCTACAGCCTTTGCTTACTAAACACAAAGGAGTATATTTTGGGGAGAAGGGAGTTTGCCATAGTACCACCTACATCAGATTCCCAAATTTAAGAAGAGACCTGACTGAACAGCACATAAAATCTATTTATGTTTTATTTGAACAAACTATAAAACCAGTGTAGAACTGCATATAAAACTGGTATCCGTTAATTTTCGGAAGGTCTCTTAGTCTTTGCTGTTAAACAGTAAATCTCACCTCTGATATTCAGAACAAGTAGAAACAAGCACATAGATATAGATAAGTGCTATATTATGACCTTATCTGATTTTTCTTTAATAAATACTTTATTACCAGCTTAATGTAATTACATTGATTAATGGAATATTAAGTATATTTAATGTTAAGTTTTCACCATTTCTCTTGTAAATATTCCAAACTGTTTTTATGAATATTGGCTTTGTAGCAGTTGCTTGAAAACCTTTGAGATTTTCTATTTGTACATAAATGTTCAATTTTTTTACTTCACATCTACATTTTAAAATTCGAATATATTAAGAGAGCATTTAGATAATATGATAGGTATTTGCAATATACACTGTATAAATCAGGTTAAATATGTGTAGTGCATCTCCTGGTGTATTTGTCCGTCAAATTAAAATTTAATTTTTGAAACTTATAGCACATTGTCATTCTCATATGAGTGAATCAGTGTTTATTTGTTCACCCAAGGAACCAGTTTTTTCCCTGTATACTTTGGGGCATTTCCAAATTCTGTATTTCTTTCTTATTTACTTAGGCTTCTAAAGACGTTGGTTTAAATATATGTAAAAAGATGCAAAGATAGTAATGTAAAATTTGTGTCTTTTTTTAAATTTTACCTAAAATTTGTAGCAAGCTGTACCATAAATTTATGTTGATATATGAATTTGCAATAAATTATAGCGTTTACTTATACAATCTACAATTAAACAACTTTAATGAATGATGTTTAATTTTGTCCTATCTTTAATCATGTAATGATGGAATTTCTCTATAGTCTACTCTAGAGATACAAAGAGAATAAGAAAGTCAATGGATACATCTAAGAACTACAAGTATTGAGGTTGAGAAATCTCACTATCTACTCACTAGTGAGAGCCAGTAGTTCAGTATAGTTTGTGTATGAAGGTCTGGGAATGAGACAGTATTATAAACTTCAGCCTAAGGTCAAAATAAAACAAAATGCCTATACTGAATACTAGTTTCTAGCAGCTGAAAGCCTCAATGGACCCTGCCCTCCCTGAGTTATATTACAATAAATTTTGTAACTAGTGCTTAATGGGAGCAGAGGATTTTTTTACGATCCTTTCCAAAATTTGGAAGCTTAGCTAGGTAAAGTCTTGCCTTGAGTGCATCCTTCCTTTTACTCCAGTGCAAAAACAAGCTATTTTTTTTTATTAAAAATAGTTTTTTGCCCTAACACAATTTATTACAAAATTGATTTCCCTTCTGTCTACTCCTAGTTCCTACCTAGATCCATTCCCATCCAGATCTACTCCTTATCTGATTCTCATTAGAAAACAAGATTCTTAGGGACAATAATAAAATACAACATGATAAAAACAAAAATTATCACATTGGAATGGAACAAGTAGAAAAGAGACTAAGACATGGCACAAGAATCAGAAACCAACCCATGACCACACTCAAAAATCACATAAAAGCACAACATGCCTGCAGAGGACCCATGCAGTCCGATGTAGGTCTTGGGCATACTGCCTCTGTCTCTGAGAGTTCAGATGCACTTTGATCATGTAGCCTTAGAGAAACTTGTATTCTTGGTGTCTTTCACCCACCCATTCTGTTTCTCATACTCCTTCTGCTTCCAGTACTGTTTCCTAATTTGTAAGGGGAGGGATTTGAGAGAAACATTCCATTAGGTCTGAATATTCCAAGGAGGCCTTGGATGATAATGATGATAATCTTGACAATCACAGCCTCTCTTCTAGTCCATGCCTTAGCTGTGGCACTAAATTTCCTGGTGCCCCCAACTAAGAGTACACATGGAGGAACCCATGGCTCCAGCTACATAAGTAGCAGAGGATTGCCTTATCTGACATTGATGGGAAGGGAGGTCCTTGCTTCTATAAAGACTAAATGCTCCAATATAGAGAAATTCTAGGGATGTGAGGTGGGAGTGGATGGGTAGGGGAGCACCATCATAGAAGCTGGTGGGTTGGATGGGATAGTGGGTTTGCAGAATAAAACCAGTAATGGGATAATATTTGAAATGGAAGTAAATAAAATAACCAATTAAAAAGTTTAAAAAAAAATCTTGGTTCTCTATTTCCTTCCAGTACATGATTTATTTCTTTTTGTCTAGCCATACTTTCTCCTTTTTACTGTAGATCCGTGTAAGTATTATCAATAACAACCATACCACAGACTCAACATTCTAGAGTCTTTTTATTTGATTTTGAGACAAGATTTCTGTATTTCATAGCCCTGGTTACCCTCAAACTTGCTATAAAGGTCTGTCATGCCTTGAGTATACAGAGATTCACCTGCTTTTGCCTCCCAAGTGATAAGATTAACACAGTGTGTATCATAGTACCTGGACTCATTAGGCAGTCTTGACATTTTCTGTGCCTAAAGCAATCATCCCATTACTTTTAAATATCACCACAAACAAATTGTTAGACTAAGAGGAGAAGGCAGCAAGATTATTTGCCAAAACATGAGAACTTGCCTGAGTACAGTTGTGAACATTGTTTACTATTGAAACCTACCTCTAGAGGTACAACTCCAAAGTTCCCATTGTGCTTAGAATGACAGTCTTCCAGGTTCTACTAGAACAGCTTGCTAGACTCTGCTTACAGTGTTCCACCAATTTTATAGTTCAAAATTCCAAAGCCTTGCACAATCCTTGGGGATCTAGGGGAGAAAACCACTACCAACAACAAATATAACAACCACCACCACTAAAACACCTTTTGTATCAGTTCCCTTTCAGTTTCTATGAAAAAATACCATGACAAGAGCAAGGTACAAAAAGGCAGAGGGAAGTTATTTGTACAACCAATGTCCTATTTTAGGAAGCTGGAATGAGCTATTTTATAATATTTATAGTTTTGTTATATTACCACATATTTTCTACTCATATTGTCTTGTCTTTTTCTCCCTGGTGATCTATTAAGTAGAATCTTTGACCCCTTTTAACCATGGCTTAATAACTGTACAGTGTTAGGCTGGAGAGATGGCTCAGCAGTTAAGAGCATTGACTGTTCTTACAGAGGAAATGAGTTCAATCCTAGCAACCACATGGTGGTTCACAGACATCACTTTTGAGATCTGATGCCCTCTTCTAGTGTGTCTGAAGACAGCTATATTGTAATCACATAAATATAAACAAATCTTATAAAAATAACTATACAGTGTCTTTGCATTTAGCTGCTTCTAATGAAAGTTCAGGGCAAGAAACATTCTGGATCCACAGACCTTCTTGAAAACTCTTTGTGTGATCAAGCAATTCTGCCAGAAATTCACATTCAAGACCCTTAAGTCATATTTCATGAAATGAACCTTTCTATCTGCACCACATTTGCACCTGGACAGAGACTTGATTGGTGTGTAAGAACGGGGCACTTGGAGAGGGACTTGACTGGTATGTGAGCATGGAAACACAACAGTTGATTTCATCATATTCCTATCATTATTTGGTTCTCTCACTGTCTGTTTAAATAAATGGAGGGTGCGGCTACTAAAACTTCTACAGTGGGTAATGCAAATGCCATGTATATAGTTTCCAAAAGGAGAATATGAAAATCTTCCTGATCCTGGAGAACCTATCTAGACCTTCCTAAAATATTACAGGGCTCTTGAAAAAAATATTTTTGCTTTTTAAATTGTTACAAAAGCACTAAAAATGTAGTCATTTCTCTGTCAGCAAGTATCTTAATTAAACAATTGATTTTGAAAGCATTAATATGGATATGCAAGGATTATTGGTCACATTTTGCATAAAAAGGACACTATTAGTGATCATATCAGAATAGACCAAATTGTTGTATCACAGCAACATAAAAATAAAGTCTTTGCTGCAGCACTGTGGAAAGCACTTAGACTGGCTAAAGCAGCTCACATTTATAGTGGGAACCTAAGACACCTTGAAAAGATTACAAAAATGTCATTGTAGCTCTAAGACTAATAACATATCCAATTCTGTCCATCCCCTTCCTGAGATGTGCCCATGTGTCCTAAGGAGACTTATTGACCCGATGAATGTTCATCCAAATTGAATAATGATTTACAACTTCCATTGGTCTTTAACATTGAAAAGAGATTTCAAGGGTTCTTTCCAAAGGACAGCAACAATTCAGGGGTACAGTCAGTGGACAAAAGAGTATTTTATCTCTGTCACCAGCAAGCCCAGTGTGTGTAGCATTAGGTTTGTCATGTTCTAGAAATGTGGTTCTTAAAATTGCAATGGGCATTCAAGTCATGTCTACAGGCCTTTGGCAACCTAGTGTTCCAGGGACAGGAGGATTAACTTAGGGAAAAGTAATCTAAATTACAATGGAGGTACTTATATTCCTGGTATAATTGATGAAGATTATAACCCAAAAAAGGTACTAATATCTTCTACTTATATGTAAATATAATATTTCCTATTGACAAAGGGTATTTTATTCTACAATTGATGTTAACTTCATATTTCCAAGAAACAAAAGTTCAGATAGAAGACCAGAGGGAAATAGAGGAAGCTGTCACATCAGGTGACCACAATACATTAAAGGGAACATCCTTTACTTAGAGGTAATTTTTTTTCTGTTCTTCCCAATACTATTGCTGATAACACTATTACTGTTTATAATTTATGATTTCTCAAAATGGCCCACTCAGTCACCAACTACCCTTTCTAAGTTGTCTTCGAACATCAGTTTGGATAAGAAAAAGTTCTGAAATGCTAAAATAGAGAGTTGAAAAACATATGGAACCCACAAAACTATTTGTGGCAGATATTTCTCTAAAATATGGGAATAAATTGTTGTATAAAATAAATTTTCCTATCTTTTAATAGAATTAAAACACCTGTGCTTCTAAGTTTGGAAAAAGTTAAAGATGGTTTAGAGTTTTGTAGATTTGGCATATAATATCCAAATTTATAAAAATGATCACTAATAATGTACCATGCTAGTACAGAGTCATGCTAATCTTATCAAAAGTTTGACTCATTTCCCTCTTTTAGTTGTCAGTGGCCAATAAGAGGTAAGCAATTTTGACATCTTAAAAAAGTGTTGTTACAGCAGCATTTGGAAGTCCAAACTACTTGAGTGAGCCTAGTGATCCCAGATTTTATTTAACCTTAATGTACTCAGAGGAAAGGAAATTCACGACCACCATATAATGTCAGTTATCAGAAATATAGAAGAGATCCCACGCTGGTAACATAGGTCTTTAATCAAAGAACTCAGAAGCAAAAACAGGTGAATTTCAGTAAAATTAAGATCAGTTTGGTCTGCAGAGCCAGAACAAAGCTAGACTCCAAACAATAAGACCCTCTGTATTAGTCAGCATTCTCTAGAGGAACAGAAATGATAGGGTAATCAAAAAATATTTTTAAAGGTTATTTATTTAGTAATCTATTTACTTAATTGTTTGTTTGTTTGTTTTCTCAAGAGCAGATTTTTCTGTGTAGCCCTAGTTGTCATAAAATTCATCCTGTAGACAAGGCTGGATTCCAACACAGAAATCCACCTGTCTCTGTTTCCCAACTGCTCCATTAAAGGCATGTGCCACTATGTCTGGCATAAAAGGGGATTTATTAGCATGACTTACACTCTGTATTCTGGGTAGTCCAAAAGTAACTGTCTCCCCTAAAAAGGGCAAGAAACAATAGTTTATCAATGGTCCAGTGAGTGTGAATGTTTCAGCAGATCTCCAGTGTAGGGAGTGGCACCTATAGATAAAAAGATGGCGCTGACATCTGGGGGTCGTTTGTGGTAAACAACCTTACAGTGCATGTGTTGGCATACCTCTGGTATCTACAAGGCCGGGGTGATATTCATGCTAATGAGGTATTTCATGCTCCACCAATCCCTAGAGGACAAATATACAGACATAGCCTGTTTTGTATATAAGGCTAGTGCCTTTGTTGTTTGGGGTCCCCGTATCAACAATGAGGTGTTCCTGCAATAAAGGCTGTTGAGAAGAATCCGACAGTGTTGCCTCTTCCTTGCTGGCCAAGGTGGGTGTGACAACTGGTGGCCTGTACGTGGACCCGAGGACATCCTCCTGGATTCAGAACTCTTCAGTCTCAGGACGGCGATGTCGGTAAGCTCCCGGATAAGGGACAATAAAGCTCCCGGACAAGGGACAATAAAGCTCCTGGGTAAGGGACAATAATGTTCCCGGGTAAGGGACAATACCGTTCCCTGGTAAGGGACAATAACGTTCCCGGGTAAGGGACAATAAAGTTCTCTGGAGTAAGCAGAGATGATGAAAGCCTTGGTTTAGAGGCAAAAAGGTTTGTGGAACACAGCAATGTTGTTTTCCCCAATTGATCCCCTGTGGGTTGGACTAGCACTTTTGCCTTTTACCCTCTTTGTGTGGTGGTGTTGTTACTGTTTGAATTGCCACTGTCCCGGGCATGAGTGCTTTTGCTAGGAAGAGCCCACTAATGATGAACTACAAGATCGTGTGTAAATAAACACGTCAGCCCGCCCTGCTCGTAAATCGATCGTAAATAAGCTCGTAGAGCATGGGAAACTCACACTCCACCCCGCTCCTGTCAGCTCTTCAGGAGCTTCTTGGTCAGCGTAAGCTTAAAATCGAAAGGAAAATCCTGTTGAGTTTTCTTGATGAATGTGACCGTTGTGCTCCGTGGTTTATGGTGTCAGGATCTCTTACTTTGAGAGCATGGGACAAGTTAGGAAAAGATATGGATAGGGAAACAACAGAGGGCAAGCTTAAACCAGGGACAAAGCCGCTTTGCCAAATGGTTCGTGCCTGCTTAGAGGATAAGCGATGTGAGGAAGCCATTAGGACAGGTCAGAAAATTCTTACAGAGCAACAAGAAAGCATGTTGTAGGGAGAAAAGGTCTCGAAGGAAGAAAAGAAAAGAAAGGGAGATAAAAGAAGCAGAGAGAAGACAGAGATAAAAAAAGGGGGGGGATAATCAGGACCAAGAAACAAATAAGATATATCCCTCTTTAAAGGCCTTGACCTTGGGAATGTCAAATGACTCAGAGCTTAGTGAGAATGACTTGGCAGACCTTGAGGAAGAAGCCGCTCAGTATGAGAAAGAGATATCATCCAGACTGGCCACACACCAATGCTATGTGGCAACAAGCCAAAGAATTAGATAAGAATGCAGTTATACCAACAGCACCCCCTGCACCTCCGTATAACCCTCAATGTAAAAGGTGAAGCCTGCAGGAGGTACTTCTTTTTGCCCAGAAGTATGGAAAGAGTTAGGATTGAGTTTTCCAGTTTTTCTGGATGCAAACGGGCAGCGACATCATGAACCTGTTGACTTTAAGACAATAAAGCAATTAGCAGAGTCAATCAAAACCTATGGAGTCAACGCAGCTTTTGATATCACTCAAATTGAGGCTCTTGGCAGATTCTGTCTCACCCCTGGAGATTGGGGGTGTTTAGCTAGAGCTTGCCTCTCTCCGGGTCAATATTTGGATTGGAAATCTTTCCTTTATGAATATGCTAACACTCAAGCTGCCATTAATTTGGCTTCAGGAGGAGACCCTCAGAGACATTGGAATGCTGACATGCTATTGGGAATAGGCAGATTTACTTTGGACCAGACTGGTTATCCAGATCAGGTCTATAGCCAGATTAATGAAATAGCCATTAAAACATGGAAAGCATTGCATTATAGAGGTGCAGTCTCCGGGAACCTTACCAAGGTTCTGCAAGGACCCACAGAGCCTTTTTCAGACTTTGTAGCCCGCATGGTGGAGTCCGCTACCAAGATCTTTGGAGACCCTGATACAGCTATGCCTCTTATTAAGTAGCTAGTGTATGAACAATGTACAAAAGAATGTAGGGCTGCTATAACACCACATAAGCATAAAGGTTTAGAAATTTGGATGAAGGTCTGCAGGGAGATAGGAGGGCCATTGACTAATGTTGGCCTAGCTGCAGCAATGATGCAATTAAAAAAGAAGGTTACTACAGAGACTTGCTTCAAATGTGGCCGTAAAGGGCACTATAGAAGTCAGTGCCCTGACAGAAGTGGGGAACAGAGTAGTAGCAGACCTCCACAACCTAGATTGTGCCTTCACTGTAAGAAAGGGAACCACTGGGCAAATGAATGTCAATCTATGAAAGATTTGGATAGTCACCCTCTAGCAACAGGATATGGTGGTGCACGGCCAAAAAACGGACAACAGGGCCCATGTCCCCAGGGCCCTCAAATATATGGGGCTCTACAGAATGACAGGCAGGGACAGGACAAACAGAGGCCTTGGTCTTCTCTTCACCACCCGAAGGACCAAGGAGAGCCACTAAAGGCTCCGCAGGACAGGACCTCCACTCCACCACCAGACTCATACTGACCCCCCAAATGGGAGTACAGCCTATAGATACAGATTTTAGAGGACCCCTCCCTAAAGACACAGTTGGGCTGTTGTTGGAATGCTCCTCCTCTGCCTTGAAAGGTTTACAAATTGTACCTGGAGTAATTGACCCTGATTATTTAGGCACAGTAAAAGTCCTGGTAGCCTCTCCCCAGGGAATTACTGCCATTTCCCCTGGAGACAGAATTGCCCAGATGCTGCTTGTGCCTAGCTTACATCGGCACTTTCCTGCTGAAAATAGAATCAGAGGAGACAGGGGCTTGGGATCTACAGGCTCCCAATTTGCCTTTATCTCGTTAGAACTGGGTGATCGTCCAATGTTAACATTGACTGTGGAGGGAAGTTCATTCCTTGGTTTGTTAGATACTGGAGCAGATCGTAGTATCATCTCTGTTCATGACTGGCCACCTATGAGGCCTACACAAACATCATCTCAGGCCCTACATGGTCTAGGGTACGAAATGGCTCCTCTAATAAGCTCCAAAGAACTGACATGGAAGGATGCAGGAGGAAGATCAGGAAAGATTACTCCCTATATTATAGACATTCCTGTGACACTGTGGGGCAGAGATGTCTTAATAAATCTAGATATGAGACTAACTAATGAGTATTCCCCACAGGCCAAGGATATGATGATAAAAATGGGCTACATGCCAGAAAAGGTCTAGGAAAATATTTACAAGGACAAGTTGACCCAGTACTGCTGAATTCTAAAAGAGACAGGACAGGTCTGGGATTTTCCTAGGGGCCATTGAGGGAGGCATACCCATTACATGGAAAACAGAGGAACATATGGGTTCCTCAATGGCCTTTATCCTCTGAAAAATTAACTGCTGCTGCTGAATTAGTGTCTGAACAGCTGCAATTGGGACATATACAGCCATCCACATCACCCTGGAACACACCCATATTTGTTATCAAGAAAAAAATCAGGAAAATGGCAATTATTACATGATTTAAGAGCTATCAATTCTCAGATGCAAATAATGGGTCCCATACAGAGAGGTTTACCATTGCTCTCTAGTATTCCTGATGATTGGCCTATTATTATTATTGATATTAAAGATTGCTTTTTTCCATCCCTCTTGCCCCACAAGATAGCGTGCGATTTGCATTTACTTTGCCCTCTATGAATAATGAAGAACCTGATAAGTACTATCAGTGGGTGGTCTTGCCTCAAGGTATGGCTAATAACCCTACTATATGTCAGCTGTATGTAGGACAAGTCCTACAGCCTGTACATGACCAATTCCCAAAATGAAGAATAATACATTTTATGGATGATATATTGCTTTCCACTAAAGATTGTAGCACCCTAGAAATGGCCTATGTTAAAGTGATTAAGGTGCTTGAAAACAATCAATTGTTTATAGCACCAGAAAAGGTTCAAATGGGCAAAAAAGGAGAGTATTTAGGAACAAAGATTACTCCTCATAGTATTTCCCCTCAGAAAATTGAATTAGGAAAAGATCATTTAAAAACATTAAATGACTTTCAGAAATTACTAGGAGGCATAAATTGGATTCGACCCTATATTAAAATACCCAATGTAGAGTTACAACCACTCTATGAAATCCTGAAAGGGGATTCTCAGCTTACTGTACCCCGTGCTTTAACCAAGGAAGCATGATTATCCTTAAGGAAAGTAGAAGAAAGACTGGAAAAGGCAATGCTAAGAAGGTACAAGGAAAAGGAAGATCTCCTTTTGTGTATACTGAGAACCTTTCGTCAGCCTACAGGAGTGCTATGGCAACAAGGACTGCTTCTTTGGATTTATCCCCATACTTCTCCTAATTAGACCCTTGAATATTACCCTTCTGCCGTTGCACAGCTTGCTATGTTAGGTATTAAATCTTGCATTCAGCATTTTGGTATTGTACCCAAGAAAATTATTATACCATATACTATAGCTCAGATGGAACATGTGTGCCTTGATAGATGATTGGGCCATATTACACTGTAGTTTTGATGGAGAGTTTGACAATCATTATCCTAAGGATCCTTTGTTACAATTTTTTACTGAATATCCAGTGATCTTTCCTAAGGTCACTGCCTCAGAGCCTTTGTCTGGAGCATTAGATATTTATACAGATGGCTCCAAAACAGGTGTAGGTGCCTATATGGTTGATTCTCAAGAACCAGTATTAATTCAATACAGTCCAGGCACACGCCAAATTACAGAATGTAAAATTGTATTGGAAGTTTTTAAAAGATTTCATGATTCTTTTAATTTAATTTCTGATTCTGCTTATGTAGTTAATGCTGTGCGCTCACTTGAAATTGCAGGGCCAATTAGGTCAACTAGTACTGTATGTCAAATTCTTTTAGAATTACAAAAATTGATTTGGGCCAGAAAAAATAATTTTTTCATACAACATATTCAAGCCCATACTAATTTGCCTGGTCCCATGGCCAGCAATAAAGCCCTGGTGGATGCTAGTACTTGTAGAGAGTTTATTTTTCATGCAGCTCCGGTTGATCTCGCTAGAGAATTTCATCAAAAGTTTCATGTTCCTGCCTTCACTCTTCAACAAAAATTTAAAATCTCTAGAGCTGCAGCTCGTGATGTGGTATTACGTTGCCAGAATTGTGTTCAATTTCACCACCCTCCTCAGGTGGGAATTAACCCTCGTGGTCTGATTCTGCTAAAAATTTGGCAGATGGATGTCACACACATATCTCAATTTGGAAATTTAAAATATGCTCATGTTTCTGTTGATACCTGTTCCGGTATTATACATGCCACTCTGATGACTGGTGAAAAGGCTCATAATGCCATTAGTCACTGCTTAGAGGAATGGGCAGCCTGGAGAAAGCCTGATAGTCGTAAGACAGACAACGGGCCTGCCTACACAGCAAAGTCCTTTCAGACATTTTGCCAGACAATGCAGGTCGAGCATACTACTGGATTACCGTACAATCCCCAGGGTCAAGGAATTGTGGAAAGAGCACATCGTACCTTAAAAGAGCTTATACAAAAACAAAAAGAGGGAGTTGCCAGTGGCCGAACGCCAAAAGAACAACTTTCTTTAGCTTTGTTTACTCTAAATTTGTTAATTTTGGAGGCGCATGGCCGCTCTGCTGCGGATCGCCATGCTGCTACTACACCTATGACTAATGCAGAAGTAAAGTGGAAAGATGTCTTAACTGATGAATGGTGTGGCCCAGATCCCGTGATTTCGAGATCTAGGGGAGCTGTTTGTGTTTTTCCACAGAATCAAGACAATCCAATTTGGGTGCCTGAGCGTTTGACTCAAAAACTGCCTCCTGCTACTCCTGACAATGGAATCTACACACTCTATTATTGCTGGGAATGGTAATCCAGGTTGATTCACTCACTCTGTGGGCTATTACCAGATCCTGGCCAGTACCTATGCCAGTTCATAGCAATTCTTACTGTTTTGCCAACCTTTTTCTCCACCTCCTGTTTGTGTGATGTTCCCTGTATAGTGCCAAATGGAGAATTGCCCCAACGGTATACTGCCACTAATCTTTCTTTATTACATACATATTGTTTCACTCTTATAAATTCCTCCCAGTCTTGTATATGGCTGCGAAGGACAACATTGGCTAATTAGTTAGATCCTATGAGCAGTAGTGCTATGGGTGCTGGTGCCATCCTGGCTGCTTTGAGTCAAGTTACCCAAGGAGCCTCTTCAGGCAGTGGAGACACATCAGTCAATAATTCTGCTGAGTTGAACATTACAACTTTGATTATGATGCATAATTGTAGTTTTCCATCACACCCGGGGCAAGGCAATCACACACTGGATAACTCTACCTGTCGTAGAGTCCTACCTACTTGCCCCCATATCAAGAGTTTCCACCTGATTTTACCCCATGTCAGAGTCCATTCCATAGAGCAAAACAATTCCTACCGGGATTTGAATTTTCCCCTCCTCTTGGCAATGTACAGTATGATCGGGGGGAAAATAAGACTGGCAAGCATAATTTTTGGCCTTGGTATCAATGGGTATTATCAAATGAGCAGGGAGCATACACATCTCTAATTCCTTTTGCCCGATTATTAGGTGAAGACTTTACATTGTATAATATTTCAGCCAATAGAACAAATAACAAAACCAGTTTAGTAAATGTAAAGATTAATGGCCTTTTAGCAAATGATACTGCCGTTTGTGCTTCAGTATGTGTTAGACCACCTTTCTTCTTTCTGATAAGCACTAATGTAAGTGATGATGCTTTAAACTGTAATAACTCTGATGTAGTCTGCTATTAAGCTGAATGCTGGAATGGCACCAATGATACCGCAGTGATAGTCAAGATTCCCTCCTTTGTGCCAATCCCAGTAGAGGCCAACCCAGATAGCTTTCCTATTCTTAATTTGCTAAGAACCAGAAGGGATTTTGGAATTACGGCAGCCATAATTTCAGCTATTGTGCTGTCTGCTGCTGCAGCTACCACAGCTGCAATTGCTATGACTAATCAAGTACAGACGGCTGAGATTATCAATCAGATTGTGGAAAGAACCGCAGTGGCACTGGAGATACAAGAAGAATTTAATACCCACTTCGCATCTGGCTTTCTATTAGCTAATCAATGGATAGATTTAATCCAAGAACAAATTGAAGCATTATATCATATGACACAGCTGTCCTGCGTTTCCTCCCTTAGAGGTTTCTGCATTACTCCTTTGCAAGCTCATTTTTCTCAGTATTCTCAACAGAACAAAGAAATCTCGAATTATCTGAAAGGAAACTGGTCCATGAAAGCAGAGCAACTATCGAGACAATTGCTGATGCAGATTGCTGTCCTTAACAACACTAGATTGGAACCTATCACATTTGGAGATTTCACCTCATGGATTACCCATGCTTTCTCCTTTTTTAAAGAATGGGCTGGCACGTTTGCCTGGGGGGGCCATTGTCCTCTTGGGATGCGGAGTGTGTCTCTGGCTCTTCTGTCGTTTAAAAGAGAGCATGCCAGACACAAAGCGATTGTTTACCAGGCTATGGTTGCCATTGAAAATGGTGCTTCTCCCAACATATGGCTGGCCTCTTTGAAAAATTAAGAGTTCGCCCTAGATCATTTTTGTCACTATCAAGTGATGTCATTATAACTTTCCTCGGGCTCGGACCAACCTAAGACACGGGGCCCAGTGGCGATAGGGTAACCCTATGATGGATAATGCTGAGTTGACAAGAGGATCGACCTAAGACAGGAGCAATGACAATATTGACGTGACACCCTGATCTAGACCAGTCATAGACAGAGGTGGCTACACCCCGTTTAAACATACGGGCTGGTCAAATGCTCCTCTGCCCAGTTTCTCCCCCAATAAAAACACGTATAGTCCAGAACAGTGTGTTACAGCATAAGTTCATTTCTCACCATTGGGGTGCAGTCCTAATTGCAAGAGTGGCTCGCCATGGCCGAGCTGGGCACTCTGTGAGACATGTCTGATCTCTCTCAGACCACTACTTCCATATAATGGCTTTTTATAAAACAAAAAAGGGGGAGTTGTAGGGAGCGGCACATATAGATAAAATGATGGCGCTGACATCTGGGGGTCGTTTGTGGTAAACAACCTTACAGTGCATGTGTTGGCATACCTCTGGTATCTACAAGGCCGGGGTGATATTCATGCTAATGAGGTTTTTCATGCTCCACCAATCCCTAGAGGACAAATATAGAACAATAGCCTGTTTTGTATATAAGGCTAGTGCCTTTGTTGCTCTGGGTCCCCATATCAACAATGAGGTGTTCCTGCAATAAAGGCTGTTGAGAAGAATCCGACAGTGTTGCATCTTCCTTGCTCGCCAAGGTGGGCGTGACACTCCAGTATTCAATGTAATTGTGAAATAGCCTTGTGCTGCCAAGAAAATGTTAGTTAACATAAAAATACTAGACAAGAGCCAATTGGAGGCAATCACACCATGGCCTTTATTCAAGCTCAAGCTCAGCCACAACCAGCACAGACATGCAGGATGGATTTGATGGAGAGGAGCCCTGAATATCTATCAGGTAAGGTTTATAGAAAAAGGCAAATGGGAGTGAGAGCATCTGTAGCCTGGCATGCATCTGATTGGAGAGCTCCTGTGGCCTTCAGCATAATTGGCTGCTGCTGGGAGTCAAACCATAAACTTAGTTTCTGCTTCCCTCTGCATTGGTGTGTGTTAGGCAGGGGGCAGGCTTGTTGGGGATTAACCTGGAAATGCTTGATTTGATAGAGGAGATTAACCTGAAGAGGCAGGTCTTATTGGGGTTAGCCTAGAAACTGGAGCTAGGCTCAGGTTTTGTTGGGAGCTAACTTGGAAACTAGTGCTAGGCACCAGCCTGCTACTTTACCTGAGTTTAAGTTCTCTAAAATGGAGTTTGAACCTAAAATATCTCATATCTCAGTCTCTCTAACACCAGCTAAGAAATGCCTCAGGAGGAGGAAAAATGAATTTGGCAGTGAGAGCAAGGAACAGAATTAGAGATAAGAAAAAGCAAAAGCTTTCTTCAATGTCCTCATATGCATGCTGCTACTAAGTGGTGGGATACACATCATCAAATGATCTGATCAAGAATGTTCCATTTTTGATAGGTGGTGGCCTCAGGCCTTTCATACCAACACTCAGGGGGCCAAGGAAGGCTTATCTTTCAGGTCAAGACTAGCCTGGTCTACATCGTGATTTCCAGAACATTCAGGGCAACACAGAAAAACCTTGTCTTGAAGAACAAAAACAAGAACAACAAAAAAAAGCAAGAGTAATCCATCATAGTTGTGTCCAGATGCTTGGATTATGGTTGATTCTAGATGTGGTCAAATCACAACCAAAATTAGTGATCAGATTCTGTTTCTAAAAAAAGTTGAAAAGTACAGAAAGAATGGGAAGACAGTTACTTACCAACTTTGAGATATAACTTGAGGGTCACCAAAATAGAATATATACTTAATAATACTAAGACACTATTAAATTCCCTTGAGAAGCCCACACCTACTTCTCTGAGCATCTCTCCTTTTCTTATATTGTGTGCTTAAAATCTGTTAATCATAACTTTTAAAAACTATTTGGCACAAGCCTTCAATCCCAGCACTTAGGATGCAGAGGTAAGCAGATTACTATGAGTTCTATGAGTTCAAGGCCAGACAGGTTGATGTATATGTTCCAGGACATTTGTGGTCATAGACAGAGACATTTTCTCAAAACAAACAAAACAAAACATAAAGAAAAGAAAAACATAATCTGTTTTCTTTCTTTGGCAATCCCAAATCCCAACTCTGGAGTGTGTCATGCCTCACTTTCTTGTAATTCTTGTGCTTAAAACTGCCCTATTGTTACATACTACCATGTCCTGAAACTATCTTCTAGGCTGAACCTATGAATTCCATATTTGCTAGAGTCAAGAACTGCACATAAATGACAATGTGTATCAGTTGTTGCCTCTGTTGGCCTCAGAACAATGTTGGACACCTTCTCCTTACAATTCAATAACCAAAAATGTATCCTAGTGTCACGCCCACCTTGGCCGGCAAGGAAGACGCAACACGGTTGGATTCTTCTCAACAGCCTTTATTGAAGGACCACCTCATTGCTGATACGGGGACCTCGAGCGGCAAAAGCAAAGCGCTCGCCTTATATACACAGCAGGCTGAGGCTATGCTAATTGTCCTTCAGGGATTGGCCGAGCATGAATCCCTCATTAGCATATTAACGTTCCGGCCAACTGATGCCAGGTGCAAAACCCATGCATGCACAGTACCGTTGTTCACCACAGGTGGGCGCCGGATCACCTCTTTATCCTACGGCCGCCCTGGCAAGGGGACAAGCCTGCGCATGCGCGATAAGTTTACTACCAGACGGGACTGGATGTCGGCGCCATCTTTGTTTTACCACACCGCTCCCTACATCTAGCATTATAAAATGATTTCATAGAAGATGAATTCACATTTGCTTGGTTTAAACCCAAAGAGTCCTTCTCTCATATTTTTGGGACATCAAACACTGCCTACTTCTGTTGAAGACAAGTCCTAGCAAAAAATGATGTACCTGCCATCTGGAACTATGTTTTTACTCTGAAATATTGTAAGGCATCACTAAGAGTGCAGCCTTTTCCTCAAAGAAAGAAGCAAGGCGTGTGGAAGTGCTTAAGTGATACAAGAGATTACCTGTCAAGTTGTCAGGAACTTCTAGACTAGTAACTATTGTGGCTTCTCTGGCAAGTGTTACCCTCCATTCCCTGCAAAAATCTGAGAAGCAAATGTCAGCATCCCCCTCTCTTTCAGAGACAGTGTTTGAAGAGGACACAGCTACTCAATATATTCCAGGCCTGAGTTCTAGCTATAAGTGGGTCTGTTGCATCTTCCCTCCAAGTTGGCCTCATGCAAAGGGTCCCTGCAAAAACATTACCTACACTATGTTCCTCTGGCTGGTCCACAATAGCAGTAGCAGGGAGAGGGATAGGTTGCTATTGAAGGAGAAAAGTCTACCAGGCCATAGGTTCAAGCTGACAGATATTTTTCTGAGGAGAAAAAAGCTAGACATTTTGGAAGCCTGCCATCTTTACTAGTCATGGCCCCCTTCTGTCTACCTCTCAGAGAATATGCTTGATGAACAATTTCCTAACATTATACCTCATGTGAAGTATAAGAATTTGAGCTATGCACTCTGTTCCTGACCCACATCGGTTCTCTTTAAAAGGCACTCATAGTCATATAGTGGATAACAGTACATGTACTGCCAGGCAGGACTGAGTAGGGAAAGATAAGACTAATGGTTTGAGCTCTGGTTCCTGGCTGCCCATTGACCCCTCAAGACCCTGGGGTTTACTGATGTTTCTTAAGCCTGCCTGAGAACTAGGCTTCACAACCATAGACTCTCCCTCTATTTTCCATCTGCTATTAAACCTACATATCTGTATTTAAGAAATTTTTTCATTAAGTGTCTAAGTTTTTCTTTCCACTCATGAGTTTTTAAAAATCCTTTCTTTAAACAATCAGTCACTTATCTAGGCAAACTTATGGACATGGGCTGAGAGAGGTTTAGTCAGTGTCTATTCCTGTGAAAAGACACCCCCGTGATCAAAGCAACTTACAGAAAGAATTTAATTATGGACTTGTTTACATCTTCAGAGGGCTAGTCCACTATAATCATGGCAGGGAGCATGGCAGTAGGTAGGCAAGTATGGTGATGAAGCAAGTAGCTAAGATCTTTACAGAGCTGCAGAAAACAGACTGAGAAAGAGACTCTGACCTTCTGAAACCCCAAAGCCTCTGTTTCCCTCTGTTTCTGAGGTGGCCATGGAAAAATTAAAAAAATTCAAAATGATCTGCTGATACCTAGAAACTTACGGAGATATGAATCTCCAAGACACAAGGTCTATAAAAATAAATAAACTTCAAAATACAAATTTCTCACATCTTGCACAGGGACATAAACAACAGCCACAGAAAGAGAAGTTGGCATATCCTGAAGTCACAGGGACTAAATGCTGGGAGGAAACTTATAAGCCTCCCAAATGCAAAGCAACTGTGTTAGACCTTAATTGTCTTTAAATGACTCTGGTATAGAGGAAAGCTTGGTTCAGGAGACAAGTGAATCAATCATTCAGGTTCTAGGTGAGAAAAAATAATCCATTTTTCCTTCCTGTGATAAGTGTGTTGGGATTTATATCTTATAATATGTTCTGTCAACCCACAACCTCTATATGTTCACAAGAGTTACAGTCAGGCTGCATTACACGGACATTTCAATTTAAGAGATGTTCTTTTTTTTTTTTAATTTTCTGAGACAAGGATCAGACTGTCATTCAGTTTATTCTTCAGGCTTGTGATTCTCCAACCTAAGCATCTATATGAATATTAATTATTAATATATGAAGGTTTCAGTCTTCCATGTCCTTATACTCTTTATTTTGATATTTCTAACTTTCTACTTGTAATTAATTGTAAATACATGATTTTCAATATGAAATCTTTTTTTTTTTCATTTTCTCGAAAATATTTTTCATAACCAAGTAGATTTTGTTCCATGGTTGCAGGGATGGTTCAATATATGTAAATCCATCAACAAAATCCACTCTATAAACAAACTCAAATTTAAAAAAAAACACATGTTCATCTCATTAGATGCAGAGAAAGCATCTGACAAACCTAAACACTACTTCATGATAAAAGTCTTTAGAAAGAGAGATCCCACATCAAAACAGACAAAAATGAAACTAGTACTAAACAGCAGGTACTGTAATGGCCTTTCCCATGTCCTCTTTTGAGAATCTCCTCACACTCTCACACATCTTCATGGCTTTACCTTTTACTTTAAGCCAGTCTCTTGTAGCAGATATTCAGTTCAGTCTCCATGTGGTTCCCCCCAAAACTGCCCTATTGCCAAACAAACATACAAACAACCCATTAGAGTCAAGTATATTCCAAAGCATGGGGGATAACAAACTGCATGTTCAATCAAATACACATTTTCTAATACAAGGAGTCCATGTTAACAATAATGAAACATATTGTGTTCTATAAATCAATGCTAATGAAAACGGGAGCCATGTGTGCTAGGACTCAGAAGGGCCTGGTTTAACTCATGATGATGATGGTGGTGGTGGTGGTGATGATGATGATGATGATGATGATGATGATGATGATGATGATGACAATTCTGATATTGCAAAGAATGACAAAGATTTTAGGGAATATAGACAACATTGGTCATACAACTGAACAAGGACCGGCAGCTAACATTAGATCAAAAAGTATGAGACATAATACGTCAGAAATAATTTTATACCTAGCAGTAATATTGACCTCAAAATACAGATACATGGAAGCTGGTTCCCAATAT
Source organism: Rattus rattus (assembly GCF_011064425.1). Taxonomy (NCBI): domain Eukaryota; kingdom Metazoa; phylum Chordata; class Mammalia; order Rodentia; family Muridae; genus Rattus; species Rattus rattus. Next base: position 14,236,054 of record NC_046161.1, on the reverse strand, counting down.
ACACTCAGAGATAATGCCTATGTCAGGATAATAGGTTTAAATCCCAGTTAGACCAATATAGCACAGGACAAAATCCATGGACAGGCGTGCCCCTCCCCCCCACCAAACTCCAACGAAAGGCAGTGGAGCCAGCATTTTCATTAGTCTGTGTTTTGTACGCATGGGAATTCTGATTTCCATCAGATCAGCACTGTCAAGTGAGCTTTGGTGTTCCCTGTGCCATCATTAACATTGCTCTGAAGACCCTAGTCATCCAAACTGGCATCAGAAGTAGTTTTTTTTTTTTTTTCTTTGCAGTCATACTTCTTTGATTTCAATAAAATTGGGCATTAAGAAAATGAAAGTAGAAAACAGCCGAGACAGCTTGTTTCTTTAGTGCTTAAAAACAATAAAGGCTGTGGGATAAGTGTATGTGTGTGTGTGTGTGTGTGTGTGTGTGTGTGTGTGTGTGTGTGTGGTTGTGGGTGTGGGTGTGGGTGTGGGTGTGGGTGTGTGAAGACAGGGTCTCTCTGTTATGTATTTGTGCTGGTCTTGGAACCCACTATGTAGATTAGGCAGATCTTAAACTCAAAGAGATCTCTACCTGCCCATGCCTGGGTGCTGGATTAAAGGCATGTGCCACCAAACCTGACTCAGGATAAACAAGCTAAATAGAGAAAATAGTGACCAGCTGGGTGTGGTGCTTGGAGCCTTTAATCCCAGTACTCAGGAGGCAGAAGGAAGATTTCTATGATGTCCAGGCCAGTCTTGGCTGGGCTAGAAAGAGAGATCCCATATGAAAATAGACAAAAATGAAAGTATTACTAAACAACAGATACTGTAGTGGCCTTTCTCATGTCCTCTTTTGGGAATCTCTTCACCACACTCACACATCTTCACAGCATTACTTTTCACTGTGAGCCAGTACCTTGTAGCAGATATTCAGTTCAGTCTCCATGTGGTTCCCCTAAAAACTGGAGTGAAGGCTCTCCATAAAGCTATTAACAGACTGCTGTATCCATTTCCAAAAAGGGCTGTCTTGTCTGCCCTCAGTGGGGGAGGATGTGCCTCATCTGGCAGAGAATTGATGGGCCAGGGTTGAAAGATACCTGCGTGACCCCACCCTCTCAGAAGAAGAGTAGGGATGGGGGAGAGCCTTTCTGGGGGACTGGGAGGGGATAGCCTCTGTATGTAAATAAATATATAAAAATAAAAATTAAAAATTAAAAACAAATAAACATTCAATTCCAAATTTCATCTATTCCAGATTGCTGTACTGAAGGACTGGGAAGGATTGATTGTACTTCCTTTGTGTGAATGGGGAATAAAATATGAACATGCTCTCTAGTTTAGGAAACACAAAATGTCAGAGATACTTTATTCCAAATAGCTCTTCTACTTGGGGAAGTACTAATATGAGATTATGAGATTATATTTCAGAAAATCAATGGGTATTACTGTGCATGTTAGAAGTAGATAAAAGGGTTTAGTCTATTGGCGCATTCAGAGGGATCTTTTGGTTTCCTGGGAAAATGTAAATTTGGGTTCTATCATGTAACATCAGATTACTGGTGAATGTACTTCTCAACCTCCTAATGTGGTACCAGTGGTGATCTCCCACTACACACTCTGTCTTCAGATCCCTTTCCCCTAACTGGAATGCCTTGTCTGGCTTCAGTAAAAGAAGACATGCTTAGTCTTACTCCAACTTGATACGCCAAACTTGTTTGAAATCCATGGGAGGCCTATGTTTTTCATGAGGAGAAGGCAGGAGGGGTAAATCGGAAGAAGGGGAGATGAGAGTGGAGACTGGGAGGAGAGACAGGAGGGAAAGCTGGAATCTGAATGTAAAATAAACAAATAACTTAATTTTAAAAGTGCACATACACAAGAAGAAATTTCTCTATAACATAAATTAAATGATGATGAAAATATACAGATATCCCAGACCCTGAAACATTTGGTTGCCTACTGTTTTGAAACAGGAAAAAAGTCTTGAACTCTGGCTCTACCTCATATTCAAGGGCAGGCAATTTCCTCCCAAAAGTGTGGCCCCAAGGTTGATCCCCAGCACTGCAAAACAAAATATTGAGTGAATTAGAAATTTAAGTGAAAATAATTTCTAGTGAAATTGATCCTGGTTACTTCCCTAACACCTGTCCCTGATGAACATATGCATATTTTCTAATTTTATCCTATACAAAAAGCACTGTGTTGGATGTGGTCATGAATACCTTTAATCCGAGCACCAGGAAAGTAAAGATAGAAGGATCTTAGTCCCTAACAAGAAAAATACAAGGAAATCTCAAGTCAAAGCTTTCCTGAGCCACAGAATTTCAAGGCCAATGTTCAAAAGTTACTATGAAAGCACTTGGGGTATAGACCAGCGGTAGAGCCATGACCTAGCAATCCAAAGCAAAAGTATAAAACTATGAAGAAAACATGAGATATAATATACAGAAAGTTATAAATGAATCTGGCCTCAATAGAGTATACTGCTATCTCATTAGCTGCAGGCAGGTGGCTGTATTAATCCTCCAGGTCAGAGTTATTGAGTGAGACCCTGTTTCAAAATTAGGACAGAAAGACTTGGAAAAAAAGGGTATAAGTGATTATCATTTTATGAAATTATAAAAGTGGATTTTGGAATTAAATTATGAAAGAATTAAGATTCATAATATAAATCAGATCAAAAATAGAATTACATTTTTCCTAAGATATAACATTAGTCATGAGTCTTTAATATGTTTATTAGGGTGTATAAGGATTAATGACAAAGTTATAAGGGTAGGAACATACAGCTATATGCAATTATACCATGTTGATAAGAAAACAGTAGAATAAGAATATGTAGTTGAAGTTGGCCAGTGGTGGTGAATGTATTTAATCTCAATACTCAGGAGACAGAGGCAAGCACATCTCTGAGTTGAGGCCAGCATGGTCAACAGAGTGAATTTCCCCATAGCCAGGGGTAAACCGAGAGTGTAACAGTTTTGGACATCCTTGAATGTAGACCGAGGTGCTCAAACTCACAGAGATCCAATAGTTCCTACTTCCCAAGTGTGTGGGATTGAAACTGTGTGCACCGCACCTGGCTTATAAACAGTTTTAAAGATGTAATCTTTAAGAGACTATTGTCACCTCATTTAAATGTTAATTACTCTATTAACAATATCAATGATATTTTTGATTTTGTTTAAAGACTTGAACATCCTCAATTGCCATGGGTATGAGGAAGAATCTCCCATGGATTGTCCATTGATCATTTTATCTGCATAAATTAAATCTTCTGCCCAGTTTGTACATGTGTTGGATTATCCATCAACTTATTTATTCCCTGACAGTTGTAACACTCATTGGTTTATCTGTGGTTTGGGTTATCTGAGAATTTTCTTATCTATCTCCTTTCTATATAAAAGGAAGATTAGGTGAGACAGAGAGTGCCATTTCAAGCTACTCAAGCCTTGTCTGCATCTCTGCAGTGGAGCCTTTAGGACAAACTCTGCCACTATGGAGGAGCCTTCAGTGAAATCAGTTTCAAGCCAGCCTTTGCTAGTGAGTACTGAAATCACATTAATTGTAGAATGTTCATCCTTGTCCTTTTTCTTTGTATTTAAACCTCCTTAATTTAGTACATAGTTGTACTTGACATAAGTTGATATCCTGTTCGCAGTCATTCACTACTTGTTATTATTTGGTGGGAGAAATGTAAAAATGTACTTCATCAGGCCAAAATGATCAGGCTTTGTTATGTGAAATTCATTGTTGGATTTTTTTTCTTGTATAGACATCCAGTGATCTTGCACAAACTTGCATAGAGCACTTCTGCACTAGTGATGCCAGTGTGTCACTGAGGTAGTGATCTTGCACAAACTTGCATAGTGCACTTCTGCACTAGTGATGCCAGTGTGTCACTGAGGTAGTGATCTTGCACAAACTTGCATAGTGCACTTCTGCACTAGTGATGCCAGTGTGTCACTGAAGTAGTGATCTTGCACAAACTTACATAGTTCACTTCTGCACTAGTGATGCCAGTGTGTCACTGAAGTAGTGATCTTGCACAACATTACATAGTGCACTTCTGCACTAGTGATGCCAGTGTGTCACTGAAGTAGTGATCTTGCACAACCTTACATAGTGCACTTCTGCACTAGTGATGCCAGTGTGTCACTGAGGTAGTGATCTTGCACAAACTTGCATAGTGCACTTCTGCACTAGTGATGCCAGTGTGTCACTGAAGTAGTGATCTTGCACAACCTTACATAGTGCACTTCTGCACTAGTGATGCCAGTGTGTCACTGAGGTAGTGATCTTGCACAACCTTACATAGTGCACTTCTGCACTAGTCATGCCAATGCGTCACTGAGGTAGGTTTGGAGCATCAGTACCCAGTGGCCACAGCAAAGAAAAACGTAGCATCTTTAAAGTAAAATAGAGGGAATCTGTGTGTAACTTGTTTGATAGAAACCCCAACTTCTTATCCTTGCTAGTCACATGAGTTAGGTGTCCTAAAAGCCTGTAAAATACACTATTTTAGCAGCAGTCTTGGGGGGCTAACCAATGCTGTGATTTGTGGACATTCCTTGAGTCCGTACTCCAAACTTTGCTTCCATATCCCCTCCTCCATAGTGGATTTTTTTCCCTTTTAAGAAGGAGTGGGAGCATCCCCATTTTGGTCATTCTTCTTGAGCTTCCTGTGGTCTATGGATTGCATCTTGGGTAATTCGAACTTTTTGGCTAATATCCACTTATCAGTGAGTTCATGCCAAGTGTGGTTTTCAGTTATTGAGTAACCTCACTCAGGATGATATTTTCTAGTTCACTCCATTTGCCTGTGAATTTCATGAAATCATTGTTTTTGATAGCTGGGTAGTACTCCATTGTGTAGATGTACCACATGTTTTAATCCATTCGTCTCTTGAAGGGCATCTGGGTTCTTTCCAGCTTCTGGCTATTATAAATAAGGCTGTAATGAACATAGTGGAGCATGTGTCTTTATTGTATGTTGGAGCATCTTTTGGGTATATGCCCAAGAGAGGTATAGCTAGGTCCTCGGGTACTGTAATGTCCAACTTTATGAGGAACCTCCAGACTGTGTCCCAGAGTAATTGTACCAGTTTGCAATCCCACCAAAAATGGAGAGGTGTTGTTGGATATGGAATTAGTTTTGTTTGTCTCTCTTTTGGTTTAATTGCAAGGAAATTATATTTGTGCTTTCTGCATGGTGTAATGTCTCTCCTTGTGTTGGAGTTTTCTCACTATAATCCTTTGTAGGGCTGGATTTGTCGAAAGATGTTGCATAAATTTGGTTTTGTCATGGAATATCTTGATGTCTCCATCTATGTTAATCGAAAGTTTTGCTGTATACATTAACTTGGGCTGGCATTTGTGTTCTCTTAGGGTCTGTATGACATGTGTCCTGGATTTTCTGGCTTTCATAGTGTCTGGTGAAAAGTCTGGAGTAATTCTTATAGGTCTTTTTTTACATGTCACTTGACCTTATTCCCTTACTGTTTTTAATATTCTTTCTTTGTTTTGTGCATTTGGTGTTTTAACTATTATATTACAGGGGGAATTTCTTTTCTGATCCATCTATTTGGAGTTTTGTAGGAGCTCAGGATACAAGTCTGTATCTTTTTAAACACATAACTTCCAACATGTGTCCAACACATCCCTGGAACCATTGCTTTTTCTCTAAATATGCTAGGATTTACTAAACATGAATACACTCTATAAGAAAAGGCCTATCTTATACCAGATTCCACCACCTCACAAATATACTTTGCTTGTCTTTCCTGCTCTGACAATAGTGTTGCTTTGAATTGAAGGCTCATATCCTCAGGAAGTTGTATACCAAGGCCTCTGCATCAAGCTACTGATGGGATGTAGATGGAAGGTGCTGAGCTCCTGAGCTCCTAAGCTCCTGAGCTCCTGTGCACCTCCTGCAACACCTCCAGGCTGGATACAATCTCTGTGTCATCACAGATTCGAGGCAAGCAAGGACTTCATAGCAAGATTCAGTCTTAAAACCAAAATCACTGGCACCACATAACTGTATACATTTTAATTTGGATAGAAGGAGGAGTAGGAGAGGGAAGAGAGGAAGGAGGAGAAAGATTGTGAGAAAGAAAAGGAGGAGAAAGAGAATGAGGAGGAGGAGATTAAGAAGGAGAAGATGGAGAAGGAGAGGGGTTGGGGATTTAGCTCATCGGTAGAGCACTTGCCTAGGAATCACAAGGGCCTGGGTTCGGTGCTCAGGAGCTCAGGTACCCTATTTCTTTCCAGTACATGATTTGTTCCTTTTTGTACTGCCGTTTTATTGTAGACCGTTATAAGTGTTATCAATAAGAACCATACCACAGACTCAACATTCTAGAATATTTTTATTCGATTTTGAGACAAGTTTTGTGTATGTCATAGCCATGGCTATCGTCAAACTTGCTATCTAGATATGTCATGCCTTGAGCATACAGAGATTCCCCAGATTTTGCCTCCCAAGTGATAACATTAAAATAGGATGTATCATAGTACCTGGCATCATCAGGCAGTCTTGACATTTTGTGTGCCTAAAGCAATTAATCTATTAATTTTAAAAATCACCTAAGGCAAATTGTTAGACTAAGAGGAAAAGTCATCTAGATTCTTTGCCAAAACATGAGAACTCTCCTGAGTGAAGTTGTGAGCATTGTTTACTATTGAGACCTACCTCTGGAAGTGCAACTCCAAAGTTCCCATTGTGCTTAGAACTACAGTCTTCTAGGCTCTACTAGAATAGATTGCTAGGCTCTGCTTACAGTGTTCCACCAATTTTCTAGTCCAAAATTCCAAAGACTTGCACAGTCCTTGGGGGTCTGGGGGAGAAAACTACCAACATCAACAAACACAACCACCACCATCAAAGCAACTTCTGTATTAGTTAACTTCCCGTTTCTATGATAAAATACCATGACAATGGCAAGGTTATGAAAAGGAAGAGGGAAATGATTTGTACAACCAATGTCCTACTTGAGGAAGCTGAAATGAGCTATTTTACAAGATGTATAGGCTTGTTATATTCCCACATATTTTTCTACTCATATTTTCTTGTCTTTTTCTGCCTTGTGATCTATTAAACAGAATCTTTGATATCTTTTAACCATGGCTTAATCACTGTACAGTGTTGGGCTGGAGAGATGGCTCAGCAATTAAGAGCATCGACTGCTCTTCCAGAAGAACTGAGTTCAATCCCAGCAACCACAGGTTGGCTCACAGCCGTCTATAATGAGATATGATGCCCTCTTCTGGTGGGTCTGAAGACAGTTACATTGTACTCACATACAAATAAAATAAATAAATCTTATAAAAATACCTATACAGTGTCTTTGCATTTAGTTGCTTCTGACAAAAGTTCAGGGCAAGAAACATTCTGGATCCTTAGACCTTCTTGCAAGCTCTTTGTGTGACCAAGCATACCTGCTGAAAATTCACATTCTAGACCCTTAAGTCATATTTCATGAAATGAACTCTTCTCTCTGCACCACATTGTCACCTAGAGAGGGGCTTGATTGTTGTGTAAGAATAGGGCACCTGGACAGGGACTTGACTGGTGTGTGATCATGGGATGACAACAATTGGTTTCATCACATTCCCATCATTATTTGGTTCTCTCACTGTCTATTTAAATCAATGGAGGCTGTGGCTACTAAAACTATTGCAGTGGGTAATGGTAACACTGTGTATAATTTCCAAGATGAGCATATAAAATCTACCTTAACCTGGAGAACCTACTCAGACCTTCCTAAAATATTACTGGGCTCTTCAAAAAATATTTTGGCTTTTTAAATTATGGTTCAAAAGCACTAAAAAAGTAGTCATTTATCTGTCCCTGGGTATTTTAATCAAACAATTGACTTTGAAAACATTAATATGCAAGGAATTTTGGTCACATTTTGGAAAAAAGAACACTATTAGTGATCACATCAGAATAGGCAGTTTTGTTATAACACAGAAAAATAAAAACAAAGCCTTTGCTTCAGTATTATGGGAAGCACTTAGGCTGCCTAAAGCAGCTTATATTTATAGTGGGAACCTAAGACATCTTTGAAAAGATTACAAAAATATCCTTGTGACTCAAGGACTAATAGTAAGTTTAACATACCCAAATTCTGTCCATCCCCTCCTGAGATATGCTCACGTGTCATAAGGAGACTCATTGAGCTAATGAATGTTCTTCCAAATTGAAAAAAGATGTACTATTTTCTTTTTGACCTTCACATTGAAAATAGACTTCAAGGGTTTTCTCTAAAAGACAACAACAATTCAGGGGCACAGTCAGTGGAGAAAAGAGTGGTTTATCTCTCACCAGCAAGCCCACTGTGTGTAGCATTAGACTTTTCAGGTTCTAGAGATGTGGTTCTTACAATTGCAGTGGGCATTCAAGGAATCTATAGGCATTTGTCAATCTAGTGTTTCAGGGACAGGAGGACAGGGACAGGGACAGTAGTCTAAATTAAAAGGGAGGTACTTTTATTCCTGGTGTAATTGATGAAGATTATAACCCAAAAAAGGTACTAATATCTTATATTTTTATGTTAATAGAATATTTCCTATTGACAAAGGGTATCTTATTCTACAATTGATGTTAACTTCATGTTTCCAAGAAACACAAGTTTAGAAAGAAGACCAGAGGAGAAGAGAGGAAGCTGTCACATCACATGACTACAATATATTAAAAGGGAACAGCCTTTACTTAGAGGCCAATTTTTTTGTGTTCTTCCCAATACTATTGCTGAAAATACTATTGTTTGTAATTTATGATGTCAAAATGGTCTACTCAGTCACCATCTTCCATTATTAAGTTGTCTTTGAACATCAGTTTGGATAAGAAAAGTTCTGAAATGCTAAAATAATGAGTTGAAAAACATATGGTACCTATAAAACCATTTGTGGCAAATATTTCGGTAAAATATGAAAAAAATTGTGTAAAATAAAAGTTCCTATCTTTTAATAAAATGAAGACACCTGTGCTTCTAAGGTTGGAAAAAAGTTACAGATGGTTTAGAATTTTGTAGATTTGGCATATAATATCTAAATTTATAAAAGTGATCAATCATAATGTGCCATGCTAATACAGTTACATGCTCTTCTTATCATTGACTGATTCCCCTTTTTAGTTGTAAGTGGCCAATAAATGGTGAGCAATTGTAACATCTTAAAAAGGTGTTGTTACAGCAACATTTGGAAGTCCGTCTACTTGAGTGAGCCTAGTGATCCCTGGTTTTATTTAACCTTAATATACTCACAGGAAAAGAATTCTGGAACCACCCTATAATCTCAATTATTAGAAAGACAGAAGAGATCTCAGTCTGGTTACACAGGACTTTAATCCAGGAACACAGAAGCAAAAGGAGGTGAATTTTGGTAAAATTGAGATGGGCTTGGACTGCAGAACAAGAGCAAGGCTATGCTCCAAACAATAAGACCCTCTGTATTAGTCAGCATTCTCTAGAGGAACAGAAATGATAGGGTAATCAAAAAATATTTTTAAAGATTATGTATTTGTTTCTTTGTTTGTTTGCTTGTTTTCTCAAGAGCAGCCTTTTCTGCGTGGACCTTAGTTGTCTTAAAATTCATTCTGTAAACAAGACTGGCCTCAGACACAGAAATCCTCCTGACTCTGTTTCCCAAGTGCTCCATTAAAGGCATGTGCCACTATATCTGGCATAAAAGGGGATTTATTAGCATGGTTTACACTCTGTGGTCTGGCTAGGCACACAGTAACTGTCTCCCCAAAGAAAAGGCAAGAAAATAATAGCTGATCAGTGGTTCAGTGAGTGTGAATGCTTCATCTGATCTTCAGTATTCTCTGGAATTGTGAGGTAGCCTTGTGGTGACAAGAAAATGTTAGTTAACAACAAAATACTAGACCGGAGCCAATTGGAGGCAATTGGGCCTGTATTCAAGTTCAAGCATGGCCACAACCATTGCAGGCATGCAGGATGGCTTTGGTGGAGAGGAGTCCTGAAAACCTATCAGGTAAGGTTTATACAAAAAGGCAAATGGGAGTGAGAGTATCTCTAGCCAGGGAAGCATCTAATCGGAGAGCTCCTGTGGCCTTCAGCATAATTGGCTGCTGCTGGGAGTCAAACCATAAACTTAGTTTCTGCTTCCCTCTGCACTGGTGTGTGTTAGGCAGGGGGCAGGCTTGTTGGGGATTAACCTGGAAATGCTTGATTTGATGGAGGCGATTAACCTGAAGAGGCAGGTCTTATTGGGGTTAGCCTAGAAACTGGAGCTAGGCTCAAGCTTTGTTAGGGGCTAACTTGGAAACTAGTGCTAGGCACCTGTTTAACTTGTCTAAAATGGAGTCTGAAGCTAAAATATCTCATATCTCAGTTTCTAACACCAGCCAAGAAATGCCTCAGGAGGAGAATAAATGAATTTGGCAGCGAGAGCAAAGAACAGAATGAGAGGTAAGAAAAAGCAAAAACTCTCTACAATGTCCTTATATGTATGCTGCTAAGAGGTGGGGTACTGATCATCAAATGATCAGATCAAGAATGATCCATTTTTGAGAGGTGGTGTCCTCAGGCCTTTCATCCCAGCACTCAGGGCAGAGGAAGGCTTATCTCTGAGTTCAAGACTAACCTGGTCTACATTGTGAGTTCCAGAACATTCAAGGCTACACAGAAAAACCTTCTCCTGAGGAACAAAAACAAAAACAACAAAAAAGCAAGAATAATCCATCATAGTTGTTTCCAGATGCTTGGGTTTTGGTAGATTCCAGATGTAGTCAAATCACAAACCAAATTAGTGATCAATTTCTCTCTCTAAAAAAAAAATTGAAAAGAATGTGAAGACAGAAATAATGGTGTTGTAGTTTGCCCTGAAGTTACTGTATTTTGTTGCTAATTCCACTGCCCCAAAGACAGCTGCCTAGTCAAGGACTCAGAACTCAGGTGACTTCACCAGAATCACCTCTCCAGTGAATTTGTAAAGTGAGGGGCAGGTACAGGATAGAAGCAGGCCTGTCATTGGAGGAGAAGGAAGGATGGGTGGGAGAGAAGTTTGAAGGAAGAGTAGGCGACTAGGAGACAGGAGACAGGAGAGAGGGGAGAAGCCATGCAGGTGATGTTAAGATTCTGCTCTGTGTATTTACAGGTTGTTATCAATGTTCTTAAGGGATGGATGGTACTGGGCTTTGTATGTTTAAGTGGGCAATTATATCTTACCAATTGGGTCAAAGATAATTGTGTTGTGTGTTCTTTTATGTGAGGGTTTGAGTGTAGGAAAGTGTGCGGCTGGGATGTGTTTCTGCCAAGATATCTAAAAGATATCTTGGGGCACTGTGACGCAGACCTAGCAGGGTAAAAAACACTGATACTTTATTATTTTTATATTTTTACATCAACAGAATGGGACGACAGTTTCTTAGCAACTTTGAGATATAACTTGAGAGTCACCAAAATAGAATAAATACTTAATAATACTAAGACACCGTTAAATTCCTCTGAGAAGACCACACCTACTTCTCTGAGCATCTCTCCTTTTCTCTTACTGTGTGCTTAAAATCTGTTAAACATAACGTTTAAAAACTGGTACAAGCCTTCAATCTCATCACTTAGGATGCAAAGGTAGGCAGACTACTATGAGTTCAAGGCAAGTCAGGTCGATGTATGTGATCCAGGACGTTTGTGGTCATAGAGGGAGACATTGTATCAAAACAAAACAAAACAAAACATAAAGAAAACAAAGCATAGTCTGTTATCCTTCTTTGGCAATCCCGAATCCCAACTCTGGAGTGTGCCATGCCTCACTTTCTTGTAATCTTGTGCTTAAAATCTACATTAAAAGCTTTTTCAATAAACTGCACCATTGTCTTGAAATAAACTACTACCATGTCCTGAAACTATCTTCTAGCCTGAACCCACGAATTCCGTATTTGTTAGAGTCAAATATTATACATAAATGACAGTGTGTATCTGTTGTTGCCTCTGTTGACATCAGAGCAATGTTGGACATATTCTCTTTACAATTCAATAACAAAAATGTATCCTAGCATTATAAAACTTTTTCATAACAGATGAACTCACTTCCACATTCTTCAAACCAAAGACTCCTTATTTCACATTTCTCGGAATTCAAAAAGTGCTTATCTCTGGTGAAGACAAGGCCTAGCTAAAAATGATGTGCCTTCAATCTGGAACTGGGTCTTTACTCTGAAATATTATAAAGCATTACCAAGAGTGCAGCCTTTTCCCCAAAGAAAGAAGCAAGGGAAGTGGAGGTGCAAAATCTATACAAGAGAGTACAGGTGAAGTTGTTAGGAACTTCCAGACTTGGTGGCCATTCTGGCAAATGCTACCCTCAGTTCCCTGAAAAAATTTGGGAAGCAAATGTCAGCAGCCCCTTTCAGCACTTTCAGAGACAGTGTTTGAAGAGGACACAGCTACTCAATATATTCCAGACCAGAGTTCTAGCTATAAGTGGAGCTGTTGCATCTTCCCTCCAAGTTGGCCTCATGCAAAGGGTCCCTGCAAAAACATTACCTGGCCTATGTTCCTCTGGCTGGTCTACTATGGCTGTAATAGGGAGAGGGATGAGTTGCTTTTGGAAGGAGAAAAGTACCAGGCCTCAGACATTTTTCTGAGGAGAAAAAAGCTAGACATTTTGGAAGCTTGCCCTCTTTACTAACTAGTCATAGGCCCTTTCTGTCTGCCTCTCAGAGGATCTAACTCCCAAGTCCCTCAATACTGGAGCCTAACTGGAGACCAGTCAAAGCCATTTGCTTTTAGTTCCTCAAGAATTTGAGTGTCCTTGATGACTACTTTAAACCTTCCCAGGACTTAGATTTTTCTAGTAATAGGAATATGCATGATGAATACTTTCCTAACATTATGTCTCATGTCAAGTGTAGTAATTTGAGCAATGCACTCTGTTCCTGATCCACATCAGTTCTCTTTAAAAGGCACTTATAGTCATATGGTGGATAACAGCACATGTACTGCCAGGCAGGACTGAGTAGGGAAAGACAAGACTAATGGGTAGAGCTCTGGTTCATGGCTGCCAATTAGCCCCTTAAGACCCTCAGTTTTATTGATGTTTATTAAACTTGCCTGAGGACCAAGCTTTACAGCCATAGACTCTCCCTCTATTTTCCATCTGCTACTAAACATGCATATCTGCATTTAAAATTTTTTTCTTTAAATATCTAAGGCTTTCTTTCCAATCATGGGTTTTTAAAAATCCTGTCCTTTAAGCCATCAGTCCCTCATCCAGATCAATTTATAGATACGGGCTAAGAGAGGCTGAGTCAGTGTCTGTTCCTGTGAAAAGACACTACTGTGACCAAAGAAATTACAGGAAGACTTAAATTCTGGACTTGTTTACAACATGAGAAGGTCAGTCCATTATAATCATGGTTGGGAGCATGGCAGTAGGTAGGCAAGTATGGGGATGAAATAAGTAGCTGAGATCTTTACAGCCTGAGCTGGAGAAAACAGTCTGAGAAAGAGACTCAGAACTTTGGAAACCCCAAAGCCTCCGTTTCCATCTGTTTCTGAGGTGGGCATGGAAGAATAAAGAAATTCAAAGTGATCTGCATATATCTAGAAACTCAAGGACAGATGAAGCACCAAGACACAATGTCTCTCAGAGTGAATAAAGTTCAAAACACAAATTTAATTCAGATATTTAATCTCACTAAAGAAGATTCTTAGTAAAACAGCCTTAAGAGAACACAGGGCAGTGTTGGCAGGGTCAAGACTCAAAATGAGCAGCTCTACTTACTTTCTCATGTCTTGCACAGGGACATAAACAACAGTCACAGAAAGAGAAGTTGGCATATCCTGAAGTCACAGGGACTAAGTGCTGGGAGCAAATCAATAAGCCTCCCAAATGCAAAGCAACGGTGTTAGTTCTTAATTGGCTTTAAATGACTCTGGTGTAGAGCAAAGCTTGGTTCAGGAGTCCAGTGAATCAATCATTCAGGTTCTAAGTGGGAAAAATAATCCATTTTTCTTACCTGTGAAATAAGGGTATTGGGATTTATATTTTATAATATGTGCTCTCAAAACATAACCTCTACATGTCCACAAGCATTATATTCGGTCTGCATTTCACAGACATTTCCAATTAAAAGTTGTATTTGCTTTTTTTTTTTTTAATTTTCTGAGACAAGGATCAGACTGTCATTCAGTTTATTCTTCAGGCTTGTGATTCTCCAGCCTAAGCCTCTATACTGAATATTAATTATTAATATATGAAGGTTTCAGTCTTCCATGTCCTTATACTCTTCATTTAGATATTTCCTACTTACTACTTCAAATTATTTGGAAATAAATGATTTTCAATATAAAGATCTTTTTCTTTTTTTACATTTTCTTGAAAATATTTTTCATGATCATGTAGACTTTCTTTCAGGGTTGCAGGGATGGTAAAATATATATAAATCCATTAACAAAACACACTCTATAAACAAACTCAAATTTGAAAAAAAACACATTGTCATCTCATTACATGCTGAAGAAAGCATTTGACAAAATTTAACAACACTTCATTATAAAAGTCTTGAAAAGATCAGGAATTCAAGACGAACAACTAAACACAGTTAAAGCAATATACAGCAAACTACTAGCCAACGTCAAATTAAATGGAGAAAAACTAGAAGCAATCCCACTAATATCAGGGACTAGACAAGGCTGGCCACTCTCTCCTTACCTATTAAATATAGTACTCAAAGTCCTAGGCAGATCAATTAGAAAACAAACGGAGGTCAAAGGGATACAAGTTGGAAAGGAAGAAGTCAAAATATCACTATTTGCAGAGGTTATGATACTATAATTAAGTCTCAAAAAATTCCATCAAAGAACTCCTAAAATTGATAAACGACTCCAGCAAATTGGCTGGATATATAACTAACTTAAACAAATCAGTAGCCTTCCTCTTCTCAAAGGATAAACTGGCTGAGACAGAAATCAGAAAAAAGACACCCTTCCCAATTGTCACAAATACTAGAAAATACCTTGGTGCGACTCTAAGCGAGCAAGTGAAAGATTTGTATGACAAGAACTCGAAGAAATAAATTGAAGAAGATCTCAGAAGATGGAAAGATCTCCCATGTTCATGAATTGGCAGGATTAACGTAGGAAAAATGGCCATTTTGCCAAAAGCAATCAACAGATTCAATCAAAATTCCAACTCAATTTTTACAGAGTTAGAAAGAACAATTTACAAATTCATTTGGAATAACAAAAAGAAATACAATATAGCAAAAATTATTTTCAACAGTACAAGGCATTCTGGGGGAAATCACCATCCCTGACCTCAAGCTGTATTGCAGAGCAATAGTGATAAAAACTGTATAATATTGGTACAGAAACAGCGAGGTAGGTCAGTGGAATAGAACTGAAGACTTAGAAACAAATCCACATACCTATGGTCACTTGATCTTTGACAATGAGCTAAAACCATCCAGTAGAAAAAAGACAGCATTTTCATCAAATGGTGCTGGTTCACCTGGCAGTCAGCATGTAGAATAATGCAAATTAATCCATTCTTAGTGCCTTGTGTAAAGATCAAGTCCAAGTGGATCCAGGACCACCACATAATTCAAGATACACTGATAATAGAATAAAAGTGAGGAAGTTCCTCTAATGCAGGGGCACGGGGTTAATTTCCTGAACGGTGCACCAATGGCTTATGCTCTAAGATGAAGAATTGAGCAATGGGACTTCATAAAATTTCAAAGTTTCTGTGAAGCAAAGGACACAGTGAATATGACAAAATGACAACCAACAGATTGGGAGAAGATGTGTACAAATCCTAAAACCCATAGAGGCTTAATATTCAATATATATAACTAACTCAAGAAGTTAGACTACATAGAGGTAAATAACCCTATCAAAAATAGGGTACATTGGTAAGCTTTCTCAACTGAGGAATATCAAAGGGCCAAGAAGCAACATCCTTAGACATCAGGAAAATGCAAATCAAAACAACCCTGAGATTCCTTGTCACACCAGTCAGAATGACTAAGATAAAATACTCAGGTTATAACAGATGCTATCAAGGCTGTGGAAAAAGAGGAACACTCCTCCATTGTTGATGGGATTGCAAGCTGGTACATCTACTCTGGAAATCAGTTTGGAGGTTCCTCTCCTCAGAGAATTGGACATAGTACTACCTGAGGACCCAGTTATATCACTCCTGCCAACATACCCAAAAGATGCTCCAACATATATCAAGGAAACATGCTTCATTATGTTCATAACAGCCTCATGTATAATAGCC
The DNA here is from genome assembly GCF_011064425.1 of Rattus rattus. Classification (NCBI taxonomy): domain Eukaryota; kingdom Metazoa; phylum Chordata; class Mammalia; order Rodentia; family Muridae; genus Rattus; species Rattus rattus. Next base: position 14,219,806 of record NC_046161.1, on the reverse strand, counting down.
AGAAGCTGGAAAGAAACCAGATTTCCTTCAACAGAGGAACGGATACAGAAAATTTGGTGCATTTGCACATTGGAGTACTACCCAGCTATTAAAAACAATGACTCCATGAAATTCTTAGGCAAATGGAAGATACTAGAAAATTTCATAGTGACTGAGGTAACACAATCACAAAAGAACACACATGATATATACATAATATGTACTCTCTGCTAAGTGAATATTAGCCCAGAAGCTTGGATTACCCAAGGTACAATTCACAGATAACATTAAGCTCAAGAAAAAAGAAAGACAGAAGTGTGGATGCTTCAGTACTTCTTAGAAAGGGGAACAAAGTACTCCCAGGAGGAAATATGGAGACAAAGTGTGGAGAGGAGAAAAAAGGAAAGGCCATCTAGAGACTGTCACTGCAATCCGTTCCACCATGCAGTCACAAAACCCAGTTACTAATGGGGATGCCAACACAAACAAAAAAACAGAATAATTTAAAAACACAAGGAACTCATATTTGCATGCACAAACAGAAACAAAATCCATAAAAACACAAAATTGGAAACTGTATTCAAGAAGAAAAATATACCCAAGCAAAAGTATATGAGGCCAAAATAATCTGCAAAAGTACTATTGAGTAAAAAATCATTTTTCCTTTTTTATTGGAGACCTACTGCTAGGCAAGGGGCCTACTTACCCTTAAGATTGGCTAACATACCCAGTGAAACTATATTGGAGAGAATCATTACTCCTTTTCAACCAGATGTCAATTGGAGACAGCTTCTTAGTTAGGGGCGGCAGCCTGTGTTCAGTTGTTCTTCTCAGTGCTAGGATTTATAATGGCTATGCCTGGTTGTCAACTTAACTATATCTGGAATGAACTACAATTAAAAATTGGAGGGCTCACCTGTGATCCAGATCTTCCAGACACAAGTTTCTGACCTAGATCTTGGCATGGTGACCTTGAGACATACTTGCTATGAAAAGCTTAGGCCTAGGCAAGATAGCACATGCCTTTAATCCCAGGAGACTAAGGCAAGGAGATTACTGAGTTCACGGTAAGCCTGACACAAAACAATTCCCAGGTCCAGGATTGGTGGAACACACCTTTAATCTGGGCCATAGCTTCTGCTGGAGACCTACATAAGGACTGTGGAAGAAGGAAGGTTTGCTCTTCTTCTCTGCTTGCATTTACTTGCCAGCATCTGTCCTCATCTACTTCTACAGAAGGCCAGCTGAAACAACTAGCCTTGCTGAACTGAGCGACTGCTAGATTCTTAGACTTCCCGTTTACAGCTGACGCTCATTGGAGAGTAGGACTACAGACTGTAAGTCATCATAACAAATTCCTTCAATATAGAAAGATAATTCATGTGTTCTGTGACTCTAGAGAACCGTAACTAAGACAGCTCCCCATTGGACTTGAACTCATGCTGACCTGGTATATGCTCTTCCAGTTCCTATGAGTTCAAATATGCTGTAGTCATGCTGTGGCTGGAAAGTACTGTTTCCGCGGAATCATCCATTTCCCTCTGACTCTTATAATCTTTCTACCTCCTGCATGAGTATACAGTATCGTTCCCTATATATTTTGATTGACTTTGGTTTAAAGTCTATTTTTACTGAACACTAAAATAGCTCTGTCTGGTTAGCCTTGAGTCCATTTTTCAGAATATAGTTTTCCCTCATTTGACTTTAAGATGGTATGTACCCCTGATGTTAGGGTGAGCTTCTTGAATATGGCAGAAAGATAGATTCTGGTTGTAATTTAACTTTATCTAGTCTGTGACTTCTTATTGAGTAATTGAGCAATAGATATTGTGAATTTTCAATGAGTAGTGTTTATTGACTCCTACTATTATTTTGTTGTGGAGGTATTCCCCCTTTGGTCTGGGATTATTTCTTTGTTTTATTGGATATGGTGCTGTGTGAGGGGAATGTTAGAGATTCCCCCAAATAAGCCAATCACAGTAGGATCTCTTTTATTTGAGCTAGCTTGACCCCCTCAGTGCATGAGCACATCACTGTCATGTAGGATGAGGATCCCCAAATGTCTACAGGAGCAAGACTTTATAGTAATGAGCAAGTAGGGGTGAGTGTACAAGAATCTTATTGGGAAGTTAGTATGGTCTTTAACATAATTGATTGGTACTGGGAAAACTATAAATTTAATTTCCTTTTTTAAAAGATTTATTTATTTATTATATATAAGTACACTGAAGGTAGCTGTCTTCAAAAACACCAGATCTTATTACAGATGGTTGGGAGCCACCATGTGGTTTCTGGGATTTGAACTAGGGACTTCTGGAAGAGCAGTCAGTGCTCTTCACCACCTAGCCATCTCTCCATCCCCATAAATTTAATGTTTATTCCCTTCTGCATTGGTAGAAAGTAGGAGGTAGGCTTGTTTAACCTGGGGTTATAGATCTGATGGGGACACTGCTATTGTTCAAAGTGTAACCTGGAGACTTAGGACTTGTTGGGATTGAATCTAGGAACTGGAGCTAGATTCGGGTTTTGTTGGGTGTGGTGAACTTTGAAACTAATGCTAGGTACAGGCCTGTTGGTTTACCTCAGTTTAAACTTAGTTCAGATTTTCTAAATGGAGTCTGAATTTAAAATATTGGCCTCACAACAGTTATCTCTTTAAACTGAAGTTTTGCCTTTAGGTTTTTTGTTTTGTTTGGTTTTGTTTGGTTTGGTTTTTGTGTGGGTTATTTTTTTTTCTTTTTGCTTTTCTTTTTTTTACAGCTGTATTTGTAAATAGTAACTGCTTTTTTTTATCTTATAATGTTTTTCTTACTCATCTGTTGAAATTGATAGTTTTGATGGGTATTGTAGCCTGTGCTGGGACTTGTGATCTAAAGAGTTTGGGAAACATCCACCCAGTCCCTTTTCACTTTCAGAGTCTCCATTCAGAAATCAGGTGTTACTCTAATAACTCTGACTTTATTTGTCACTTTTTTCCCTATTGCAATTTTTAATATTCATTATTTGTTCTGGTCCATTTAGTATTTTTATTTTGTGTTGTCCAAATTTCTTGTCCTGCTTATTTAGTGTTCAGTATGTTTCTTGTATCTTGAAAGTCATCTCCTTCTTAAGGTTCTAGAAATTGTCTTGTAGGATTTTTGTTGAAAGTATTTTCTGTGCCTTTGACCTCCGATTCCATTTTTCTTCTATTATTTCTTTTCTTTCCTATTCCTCTTCCCCTACTCCTCTGAGTAGGTGAGCACCCTCCTTACTTGCACCACTTCACCTTAGGCCAGGCATGGAGACCCAGCCAGGAAAACAGCGTCTTCCTGCAGGCAACATGTTCAGGGACATTCTCTGCTCCAGGCATTGGGGGATCTGTATGAAAACAAAAGTGAATACCTGGAACACATGTTCTACTATTGTTCCATGTTTCACCATAGTTTTCACTATGGAGCTTTGTTATTTTAACATTTTCTTTGACTAGGGCATCATTTTCTTCTACCTGTTCCTCAACACCTGAGATGCTCTTTCCTGTGCTCAGTTATCTAGGGATTATTCTAAAGTTTGTGCTTGACTTCCTAATTCTCTCATTTTTACTTTCATTTCAGATTTTGTTTTCTTTAGTGCTTCAAATTCTTTATTAAATTATGTTTTTACATCATGAATAGCTTACATTCAAGTCTTTGTGCTTTCACAGTGATTTTTTGATTTGGCTTCTTTATTTAAGGAGATCAGTCCATATACTAAGCTGTGGATAAACACAGTGGTAATTATATAAATCATGACTTACACCTGGGAGATTTTGTGTGTGTGTGTGTGTGTGTGTGTGTGTGTGTGTGTGTGTGTGTGTGTGTGTGTGTGTGAGAGAGAGAGAGAGAGAGAGTGTTTGTGTGTGTGTGTGTGTGTGTTGTAAATCCAAAGACGGAAGAAGAAGAAAGATTATCCACCAAATCATCATCATGTCCAAATTAATTTTAAAAAGTAATTAATTAAAGCTAGTCTTGTAATTCCTGTGCATGGACTGCCTCAATCCTAAGTTTGGGTTTGAGAAATCAGCATCAGGTGTGAGGGAGACAAGGCTTTTATAGCTTAGGAGCAGGGAGTTTCTAAATGGGGAATTATCAGTGGACTTACAGGTAGTCAAAACAAGGTAATCACAAAGGGTAGTTATAATAAGGTAGTCATAAGTAGTCATATAACCTTTGAAACAAAGGTAGTACTGAAAAATAGTTATAAATAACTTTTGAAACAAAGCCATGATTTCAATTTCTTAGTGTGTGTGTCTGTGTCTGTGTGTGAAGAGAATCATTTATAAATAGGAATTGTACAGATATCATCTTATACTTTAGAATAATTAATGGCTGCAGACTGCAGTTACTATGATTGATGTGTGTGAGTGGAGGGGGTGCACATGTAGCATTTTAATCTTGGTTAGATCTTTCTTCTGGATGTTTAAAATCAGGTAAATAACCAAAATTATTTTTTTGTTTTTGTCCTGTTAGGGTCAATTGTAGAGTCCTTAGGGGATCTGTACTGGCTACACTACACTCCCTATCTTTAGATTCCTTTCCCCTAACTGGGAGGCCTTGTCTGGCCTCAGTAAAAGAAGACATGACTAGACTTATTCCAACTCGATATGCCTCCATGGAAGGCCTACTATTTCATGAGAAGACAGGAGGGGTAAATGGGAAGAAGGGGAGATGAGAGAGCATACAGGGAGGAGAGACAGGAGGGGAAACTGGAATATGGATGTAAAGTAAATAAATAACTTAATTTTAAAAATGCACATACACACAAAAACAAATTTCTCTATAACATAAATTAAATGATGATGAAAATATACAGATATCACAAACCCTGAAACAGCTCTGGCTGTACCTCATACTCAAGGGCAGAGCAATTTCTCCCCAAATGTGTGGCCCCAAGTTTGAACCCCAGCACTGCAAAGCAAAATGTTGAGTGAATTACAAATTTCAGTAAACATAATGTCTAGGGAAATAGGTCCTGGTTACTTCCCTACCACCAGTCCTAGATGAACATATGAATATTTTCTAATTTTATCCTGTAAACAAAAAGTGCTGTGTTGGATGTGGTCATTAAAACTCTTAATCTCAGCACCAGGAAAATAGAGATAGAAGGGTCTTAGTCTCTTACAAGAAAATTACAAGGAAAAATCAAGGTCAAAGCTTTCCTGAACTAAAGAATTTCAAGGCCAATGTGGGCACTTTAGTCAAGCCTTCTTTGAAAAGTTATTGTGAAAGCACTTGGGGTATAGCCCAGTGACAGAGCCATGACCTTGAAAATCTAAGGCAAAATTGCAAAACTATGAAGAGACCATGAGATATAATATATAGAAAGGTATAAATAAATCTGACCTCAATACTGTTATCTCATTAGCTGCAGGCAGTGGATGTATTAATCCTCCAAATCAGTTTCAGAATGAGACCCTGTCACAAACATAGGACAGAAAGAGTTGTAAAAAAAAAAAAAAAAAAAAGTATCCGTGAATGTTGTTTCCTGGAGATTGGAAAAAGATTATATTAGATTCATAATATAAGTTCAGATCAAAACTAGAACTACATTTTTTCCTATGATATAACTTTAGACATGAGTCGTTAAAATGTTCATATTAGGTTATATAAGAAAGATTAATGCCTTAGTCACTAGGGTAGGAATATACATCTATATGTAATTATACCATGTTTATAAAGAGAAAAGTATAATAAAAATATATAATTGAAGCTGGCCACTGGTAATGTTTGCATTTAATCCCAACACTCAGAAGACAGAAGCAAGCAGATCTCTGAGTTGAGGCCAGCATGGTCTACAGAGTGAATTCCAGGACAGCCAGAGGTACACAGAGAGTTTCCTCTTTGTAACAGTCTTAGAGGTCCTTGAACGTAGACCAGGCTACTCAAACTCACAGAGATACAATAGCTCCTGCTTCCCAAGTGTGTGGGATTGAAGGTGTGTGCACCACAGCTGGCTCATACTTGATTTTAAAGATGTAATCTTTAAGAGAATATTTTCACCTCATTTAAATGTTAATTTCTCTAATAACAGTATCAATGATATTTTTTTACTTTGTTTAAAGACTTGAGTATTCTCAATTCCCATGCATATGAGGCAGCATGTACCGTGGATTGTCCATTGATCATTTTATCCACATAAGAAAAATCTTCTGCCCAGTTTATACATGGGTTAGATTATCCATCTATTGATTTATTCCCTGAGAGTATAACACTCATTGGTTTATCTGTGGGTTCAGTTGTCTGAGAATTTTCTTATCTGTCTTTTCTATATAACAGGAGGGTTAGGTAAGACAGATACTGCCATTACCAGCAACTCAAGCCTTATCTGCATCTGTTCAGTGAAGCCATTAGGACAAACTCTACAACTATGGAAGAGTCTTCAGGAAACGCAGTTAAAAGCCAGCCATTGCAGGTGAGTACTGATTTCACATTACTGTTCAATGTTCATCCTTGTCCTTTATCTTTGTATTTAAATTTCCTTAATTTAATGCATAGATATACTTGACATACTTTGATATCATATTGGCAACAGTTAACTACTTGTTAATATTTGGAGGAAGAAATTTAAGATGTACTTCATCAGCCCAAAATGATCAGAATTGCTGTGTGAAACACATTGTTGAATGTTTTTTTTTCTTGTATAGACATCTAGAGTTCTTGCACAACCTTACATAGTGCACTTCTGCACTAGTGATGCCAGTGTGTCATTGAGGTAGTGATCTTGCACAAACTTACATAGGGTACTTCTGCACTAATGATGCCAGTGTGTCACTGAGGTAGTGATCTTGCACAACCTTACATAGTGTACTTCTGCACTAATGATGCCAGTGTGTCACTGAGGTAGTGATCTTGCACAACCTTACATAGTGCACTTCTGCACTAGTGATGCCAGTGTGTCACTGAGGTAGTGATCTTGTACAACATTACATAGTGCACTTCTGCACTAGTGATGCCAGTGTGTCACTGAGGTAGTGATCTTGCACAACCTTACATAGTGCACTTCTGCACTAGTGATGCCAGTGCGTCACTGAGGTAGGTTTGGAGCATCAGCACCCAGTGGCCACAGCAAAGAAAAACATAGCATCCTTAAAGGAAAATAGAGGGAATCTGTGTGTAACTTGTTTGATAGAGACCCGAACTTCATATCCTTGATAGTCACATGAGTTATGTGTCCTAAAAGTTTGGGAAATAGAGTGTTTTTAGCAGCAGTCTTGGGGAGCTAGGCAATGCTGTGATCTGAGACCTAGTTCTTCAGAGAGAAAAGAGATAGTAGCAGATCCATAAATTAAAAACGTATTCTCTGTAACCAGGAGTAGATTACATACTGTGTTTAAACGTCACTCTATTTTTAAAGGGAAGACTCACGGGAAGTATGATACCCAGCAGACTACAGAAGAGAAGGAAGATTCAAGTAGCCAAGAGCAAGAGAAAGGCCAAACATAGATCTGGCACTACTCTCATAAATCCTTTGAGGTTGACCAGTTGCATCTTCCCACAACCTGTGACCCTAATAACTTCATACCCTGAAAATAAAACCCGGTACAGGAGAGATGAAGCAAAGCTGAAGAAACCCCAGCAGCTCTGTGCATTGGAGAGACTGAAAAACTTTCAATTTGGAGGAGACAGTAAAGAGAACCTATCATGTCCATTGGAGCTTGCAAATGCAGTAGAGAGAATTGCACGTGGAATGCAGGATGAAGCCAGCAACCAAAGTGGTGCTAAGGATCAACTAACTTCTGGACAAGTCACCTCTGACCAGCCCCCATACTTGGAAACAACTGAGCATGTGGCTCTTCAGCTGTCACCATCTTTCTCCAGTCAAGGGGTAACAATGCCAGTACCTCTTCATCTGTCACCTTCTTACTTTCTACGGAAAGTAACCACAGGAGACATCCAGAGACAGGCCTGGAAGGTAAAGAAGGCCAGGAAGAGACTGGCAGAGGCCTTGGAGGCAGACAGGCTAGCCAGACAGACAGAGAACATGAGGGAATAAACATGAGTGGAAAACACTTGTTGAGGCCTCTGTAAGTTCTTTAAGGAACTTTTGTTTTGTTTTGTTTTTTCATCACAGGGTTTTCAGTTGTTATATTGCACTTATATTAATGAAAATTAATCCATGAGATGCATCTTTCTACAGCATTTCTTTTTGTGGAACACTATTGCAATCTTAAACTATCAATAAAGATTTCCATTTTAAATACAAGTCTAGAGTATCTTTTAAGTGATAGTAATTTGATGTCATAAAGATATTATCATAGATGCTGTTATACCTGTCATCTATATATCCATCTATATAAGCTCTCTATTATGAGCTACAAGCCCATGTACTATAGCTAATTTAAAAATACATTCATTTTGTTATTATATAAAATCACATAAGGTTATTTGCATTCAAGACCAAAACATGGCTGTGAGTGGTAGTAAATACTTTTGATCCTAGCAGTGTCAGGCAGATCCCTGTGTGTTTGAGGCCAATGTAGTTTGCTAAGCTGGCCCTAGGAGAGAAAGAGCTTGACAGAGAATCCCTGAGTTCAAAAACTAATAATGCACTTTGACATATTTGCTTATATCCTTCTACCATACTATCCTAGAGTCATTTCTACATCTGCCTTTTTTCCCCCAGAACCACCCCCCATCCCTCTTCTCCTATGAATGTATTCCCCTACCCATCCACCCACCCCTTTCTGCTTCTTTACCCTGACAATCCCTTACACTGGGGGGTTGAACTTTGCCAGGACCAAGGGCTTCTCCTCCCATTGGTGACAAACAAGGCAATACTCTGCTACATATCCAGCTAAAGTCATGGATCTGTCCATGTGTACTCTTTGGTTGGTGGTTTAGTTCCTAGGAGCTCTGGTTTGTTGATATTGTTCTAATGGGGTTACAAACCCCTTCAGCTCCTTCCATCCTTTCTCTAAATCCTCAAATCGGGATCCTGTTCTCCGTCCAATGCTTGGCTGCGAGTGTCTGCCTCTGTATTTGTCAGGCTCTGGCACAGCCACTTAGGAGACAGTTATATCACACTCCTGTCAGCATGCACTTCTTGGCAACAGCAATATTGTCTGGGTTTGATAGTTGTATGTGTATGGCCTGGATGTGAGGTAAATCTGACTGTGACATCTGTCACTCCATTGGTCGCTAGGGTTGAATGGGCTGATCTGGCTGGCTAGGCAGGGGTCCCCTTTCCCCCTCACCACTCCATGTGCATCCCTCTCAAACCTGCATGCTAGGTCAAAGAGAATCTTCCCAGAAAAGAGGAGGACCAGTCTTTGGTCAAGGGTACATGAGTGGCTGCACTCCCTTGGTAGAACCTCCAAACAAGTCCACTTCTACTTTCAGGTCCTCATTATATTTATGGTTCTATGTATCTATAAAGTCCAGGAATTAGAAATGAGACGTGTCTCTGAAACTTAAGTATCCAAGAAGACATTTTTCAGTGATCTACCTTGACGTCAGGGCTACTGCCTTCATCCCCACTTTGTCTATATCTTCTTAGATATAAATGAATTACTTAATGTAATGAATCAGAATCCAATGGAACAGAAAGTCCTGAGGAGAGTTTGACTATATCAGGAATGGAAATTAGCCATGTAGGCATAATGTCATGGTTATTCTTGGTAAACTTGATTAAATGGTGAGATATAAGGCATGTTTGTAGAAGTAAACAAACTTCTAAAACAGCTTTTGGATGCCCTTGAAGTCATTTACAATGTTTATTATATCCTGGAGACTTTGTCCTAATCAATGGCTTAATGCTTGAATGCACTCAAAATCTGAATAGAAGTAGATTGCTAGAGGTTTGTTTTGAAGATTACATCTTGTTTTTCTTTGCCTTGGTTCAGCTTTTATTTTTGAAACAGCATTCTTCTGTGTAGTCCTGGCTGTCCTGGAACACACTGTGTTCACCAGGCTGGCCTGGAAATTGGACATATACCTGCCTCTGTCTCCCAAGTGATGTGATTGAAAGCTAGTGTCACCACCCCTAGGCTTGAAAATTACATCTCGGTAATAGCTCCTATCTCTTACCCTCTGATTACTAAGCATCACTAGGTGATCGTCTTGTGCACATACAATACATTCCCAACCTTTTGACATTGTGATGTTATTGTTTACACAGTCCATGTTCAAGAACTGCAACATAGATTTTTAAATGCACATAGAAGTATTTTAAGTAAGTTTGCAATTTTATCTTGGACTGTATTCATAACTTTCCTTAGCTACATTTGCCTGCAACCTTGGGCCACAGGTTGGACACTGCTGTCAATGATGACACACTGATCCCATGATGCTTTGCCACACCACTGTCCAGGAACAAATGAGATTTAATTATAGACTTGAACTTCTGAATCTGCTCCAGAAACTGACTCCGTCCTTTGAGAAATTTTTTTAAATATATATTTATCACAGTAGTAATGTCACGCCTGTTCCAAAGCCCCAAAAGTCTACCAAAGAGGCATCTCTGATGTCATCATACTGGGTTCTCTTTATTACACATTCAAGCATGGCCTCTCTGCCAACCGTGACAGAAAAGGATGGGTGGTGGAGCAACCCCATGTCCTCATCAAGATAAGGTTTTATAGGGAATGGAAAGGAAGCAAGGGGGCTTAGACCAACAAGTGCACACAGTGAAGCAAAACCATGAACAATCACAGTCTGAGAATACATCTGAAACTGTCAGACTAATCTTTGATTAACTGGTGCTAGGTCATAGCTAGGGAATAACTCTAGTCAAGGACAAGCCATGGATGGGGTCCTTCCTGGTACTTGGGTGTAGCTTGGGTTTAGATGCAGGTCAAATTCTGAGACCTTTTTTCTTTTAAGATGGAGGCTAGTCCCAAGATGGAATAGGTTTGACATCTCAGTAAAGTATAATGTAGCAGGTTTGGAAGAAGCCAGAATTTTTTGGACTTAGCTAAACTTCTTTGTAGTATTTGCTGCTATGGTTACTGGAGTAAACCTGATTTTAGTGGGTTAAATATTGAATAAGAATAAAATGAAGAAACATATATGCCTTGTATCTTTTATAACAGGTTCTAAGTTTTCCTTATGGAGAGTTCCTTACCAGTTCTATGGGCTTTGGGTATGGATTACTCCATCACTAGGAAATAGTGGTTCCAACTCTTAGGTATCTGCCGTGGTCTTATTGTCCCTTACTTTTCTCCTTGTTTCAGTAGGTAAGCCTCGTCCACTGATAGTCAAACGAAAGGATAAATTTAGTGTTCTCTAATTCCTTTCTGACTGACTCCTAGCACATAGGGCAACGCAGTATGAATCCCTGCCCTGATAAACTTGTAAAACAAATCTATCACTCTAAACTGAAGTTTCTCTCCTAGAACTTCTGTCTCTTGTAACTCTCCAATTTTTTTAAATGCATTCGAAGAGCAATTCATCTCTCCAGAATTGTTTAATTTCTATAGGACCCATTTAAAAAAAATGACTGACTCAGGAAATGATTGAGTGCTACTCATCATCAAACTTAAGGGAAGAATCTTAAAGTACATACTGTTGCTTCATGGCAATATTAAATGTTTTCTTCTCTGCAGTCAAGTAAAAGACTATATAAGTTAAGATATCCATGCCAGCATAGATTCTTTGTGGTCCCATTAGGTTTCTACTTATGGGATACAAGCTTTAACTCTAGGAATTTAGAGGTTAGTCCTTGAATTTTCTGGTAATGTTGTCACCCCCTACCACTTCATGAAAAAATCATAGGTGGAAAGAACTCCTAGGATTCAAGTGGGAGTATTGGTACTTTGGCTTCATTCAAGACAGTACAGCATGTGAGGTTCCTAGGAAAGAATATGAATTCTCCATTCAGATAACAGGCATACTCAGACAAGATTCTGAAATACAAAAGTTGCCCGAGTTTCCTTCTGTCTTGGTAGTGTTCAGTTAGATCATAGGAGCTCACAGGGTAGCCACATATTCAGGCAACCTCTCCATCCCTACACCTACTGTAATTCAATCTTTCAGTAGTTTCCATCTCTGGGCTCTCAAAATGACTTTTAGAACATTTTTCTGTTTTTATCAAAAGTAATTCATGTTTTTCCCTCTTCTGAAAGTTGTGAGGTTCACAAGGAATAGTGTTTCCTGAACATCCCCTTTCCAACAATTAGGCAATGGCATCAGATCATGAAGCTGAGCTTCAACCTGTAAGATAAAATGTAATCAACACATTCATTTGGGATAAAGATAGAATCTATCCTGGCCAAGTTTTTATGCTAATCCATTTTAGGCTTAGTGGACCTATTTTTTTTCCCAAAAAAGAACTGCCTTGCTGAGATAGTTTTGCTTTGTTCATATGTTCTTTTGTATAATACAGACGATTATTTGTTTTTGTTTTTGTTTTTTTTATTAACTTGAGTATTTCTTA